>NW_027315304.1:0-5000 GCF_023375885.2 Dermacentor andersoni | reverse complement strand
TGGCTTCAGTTGTAGTCCCCGCGTGGCTTAAGCGCCGAGCATTTTTACTCGCTACCTGGCTTAAGCGCCGAGCATTTTTTCGCGCTACCTGGCTTAAGCGCCGAGCATTTTCAGCCTTAAGCGCGGGCGTTCGGCGCTCTCCGTGGCCGCCCCGGCTGACGTGGTTGCGGACTTTGCCGCGCGCCGGCGCCGACAGACCTCCACCGGAATGCATACAATTTCAGCAACAATCCCGTGGCTTCAGTTTTTAGTCCCCGCGTGGCTTAAGCGCCGAGCATTTTTTCTCGCTACCTGGCGTAAGCGCCGAGCATTTTCAGGCTTAAGCGCGGGCGTTCGGCGCTCTCCGTGGCCGCCCCGGCTGACGTGGTTGCGGACTTTGCCGCGCGCAGCTTGAGCGGCGAGCATTTTCAGTCGCCATATGTGGCTTAAGCGCGGGCGGGGTGTGGCCGCCCCGGCTGACGTGGTAGCGGACTTGGCGTATTGTTGCCCGTTGTTTCACAGGAAACGGGCACCGCGAATTTCATGCTTTCTTTCCAGCTTGGAACGTTTGGCTTTGTGTGCGGGTGCTGCATTTAAGGAGCTGTGTATAACTTTATAGAGCGTCTCAAGAAAAACAATTTGTTTGAAGCTTCACACGTGAGAGGAGCGGCTTCTGAGTACGAGGCGGTTTTCCTTTTTTTTTTTCTGCCGATAATTGTACTCATCTGCCACGTCTCTCACCACGATATGATATTTTTTTGGGGGGTTTCTCCTTTGATCCTCAAGTGAACGGACTGTCCAGTACTGATGCCATTTACAAAAATCCAAAACAGCAGAGGCCCGCACCTGCTCAATCAACGCCAACTCAATTTAAGGAAGGGCTGTTCAAAAGCTGATCGAAACCATCCAGTTTGGGAAAACCTATTTTATGCAGTAGTTTTTATTATTATTATTTTTTTTTTTTTTATTGTGAGAGACGTGAAATCGACACCACGAAATGAACGTCCCTTTGTTACCCTTTTGTTACCGCGGCTTCGAAACCGTGCGTAATACCAATTTAATTGTGTCCTGGTTGGCCGTTTGTCAGCACTTTGTGTTCTTCTAGAAAATCAACTACTAGTTTATAAATTACGTGCGCGAAATTTTCCTCCGTGTGCACCACCAAAATACTTAAAGAAGAGAGAATGCGTCCGGGGCCTTGGGATTTCGAAAATGACGTGCTCTGAAATTTTCACATCCGCCATTGGAAAGATAATTATTATCCGTCGTAAAAAAAAAAAAAAAAAGAAAAAAAAAAAAGAAAGAAATCACATTTGAAATTATCATTGAAAGTGGCCACGTTTTTCGGGGCATGTCTTGATGAAATAATCTCAGTTCAGTTCAGCATGATTGGATTTCATCTTTTCCAGTATTCTCAGTACTCTCGTTGTAGTACCAATTGCCGGCAGATTTTTTTTTTTAGTTGTTTAGAGTTATACATTCCTGAACGATGTTTTTCTTTTCCTCAAAGCTAGCCATAGAACCAGCGCTTTCTATAAAATCATGACAATAAGAATCCAGCATATCGGTTCATCTTCGGCGCGATTAAAGTTCGGGAACTGGCGATTTTTTATTGCCGTGATCAAGAAGGTTAACACCAGATAAGGCGTGATATTTCAGCATACCAGTCGCGATATCTAATCGAATCTAAGATTGAAATGGCGTTCTGAATTCTTTCGGTTCCAGATAGAAAGAAACAGAAAAAAAAAAAAAAAAAGAAAGGATGTGATTGATTGCCATTCAAATCTGAAGACCGCGTGGAGAAAGTGTTCCGGTTTACATTCGGCAAATCAAAATGAACGGCTAAAATTAATCTATCGTCTGGTTTCATGCGCGAGATCACGTAAAAGGCAGCCATTCTTCTTAACATGGTTTCTCTCTTTTGCTCTCTCATTCGCGCACGGAAATTTCTTCGTACGGGAATTTTATGAAGCGAAGGCGGCTGCAGACCATTTTCTTTGTTTAGTTCATGTTCGTAGGCGCAAATTACAAACCTAACACTTGGAGCAACATTTCCACTACTCTAGAGGGGCATGAACTGTAGACAGTGCACGCTTTCTCATTTATCCAATCGCTCGCAAACACATTGCATTGCTAGTCTACAGTGGCAATACAAAGTGACGTTTCACCATGCACGTCGAAGTTCATTACCAGTACCGCGCCAGCATCGACCGGCCGGCGAAGCGACGAGCTCAGCAGCGCATGCGCAAGGCCCGACACCACCCCAACCGAGCTTCCCTGCTTATCGGAGAGAACAAGTGCGCGTGAACACGGGCGCGTCTGAGTATCTGGATTTAAAAAAAAAAAAAAGAAAACAAAGAAAGCGTTTCCGAGATATTGACAAAGACAAGTGGTCGCGGTCGCTCTGAATCTTATCGTATTATAGAAAACGTGGGAAGGCGGCGCTTCCTCGAGGGTCAGAAAGTACAATCGTCGAACTAGGTGGCAAGTGGAGTACATCCTTTTTCTTGGAACGGTTTGCAATTGACTGCTTGAATGTGCCGACCACGCGTCGCGGGTCGCGTATAGAGCCAACCGTTGGCAAGCACGCGTCTAGCGTAGCAGCAGAACCGATCGCGGTTGCGATAACCCATCGTTGGCAGCGAAAAAGAAAAACACCCACACGCAGTTTGTAGCAATAACCGTACAAATCAATGTGGTTTTAAATATAGCTTCACTGGTCACCCAAGAAGGGCACCGAAACTTTCTCATGACGCACACCGCTGTAGTCCACAAAGAACAAAGCGCACAAAATAGATATGATACAGCCGCACCGCATTATTTCGTGTTTTCAGCATTTCATTACTTTCGTGTGCATGCGCGCTAGGGCCACGCAGGCCAGGAGTAAAAGGCACGAAAAGAAAAAAAAAAAAAAAAAATGATACGCAATCCTAAGCTTTGACTTGACTGCTGTGGCACTCGCATTTGTGTTCTTTACCTTAGGCGAACGCAATGCGCAAACTGAACTGGAATTTCCAATAATGGAAATTCCTGTTTGGCTCATATTTGCGTTTTTTCGCCCGAGCAAGCGCTTCACTGCACTACGCTTTGCCCCTTCAACGTGGCTACACTGCCCGGCAGGCGTGTTCTGCGTAGGGCCGAACCTGCAGGCAAAAAGCATGGGCGCCGCCATCTTGTTGAGAGCGGCGCCAGGGACACAATCGCGCCTAGCTCATTGAGTTTTCCCCCAAAACTGAAAAAAATTTGACTTCATTAAACGAGAAAGATGCCACGAGTGCCCCAACAAAAAGCTTTGAGGATTACCGAAGGGTAACTGAGGGCGACGCAACGGGCTCTGGAAAGAAGGATGATGGGTGTGGCGTCACGGGGGGATCGGAATAGAGCAGATTGGGGTGTGCGAGAAGAAACGCTCGTTAATGACACCAAAGTTTAAACCAGGAAAAACAAATGGGCATGCGCAGGGCATGCAATCTGGGGGGAAGATAACCGGTGGCCATTAAGGGTTACAGACTGAATTCCAAGAGGAGGGAAGCGTAGCAGGGGGTGGCAGAAAGTTAGGAGGGCAGATTAGATTAGGGACTACATGGCGACAATCGGCACCTGACCGGGGTACTTGGAGGATCATGGCAGATGCCTTTGCCCTGCAGTGGGCGTAGCCAGGATGATGATGATGATGATGTTCATGATGAAAAGGTAGCAACAGGTCTTCGTAACATACAGGTTAGAAAGATGAGGCACCTTTTAACCCTTGAATATATTTCGCCACATTTGGGCATACGACAAGTTTGTTTTCGAGGCGCTCGGTCCCACTGCTGCGAAAATGTGTACACAAAGGCTGCACAGTAGTTGCCAGAAATCGGGCACTCTATTTTTCTTTCATAGGGAATCTTTCTTCCACTTGGGCAGCGGATTTCGGCGGCAGGGCGAGCTTGCGTGGCCGCGGTGGTTTACGGATCCAAGCGATAGTGAACTCCAAAATCCAGTGTTGGCTTTGAGTGGGATTCATATTGATTGCGAACCCCACGGCTAATCCTACCCCCCATCCCCCCAAGTGGCTCTTTACAGGAGACAATCATTCAGAGACATCGGACAAATAGGAATTCTGGTTCTTTCTTTTGCTTTCATTAATTTTTCTCGAAGCCCATAACTAGAAATTTGCTGGAGCGGCTGTCCCATTTGCGACGCAACAAGTGCGACGCTACACACAGATGGAGTGGCAGTTTAATTACTCTCGTGGTCCGCGAACCGGCATCGTTGCGTGTAGTATAGGAATGGTGCGTGTCAAGTCACTGCTCGCGTTGAGCTTGTGCTCTTCATTTTGATTGAATGAAGTCTCACCTAAGTGAGCGGGGCCGATCCCGGAGGTAGTGCAATACCGGGCCGACCTGCGGCGGAGGTGAAGCAGGCTTCAAGCACTCCGCCAACTTCCAAAAATAGGTTTAATATCGTGGGTCCATATAGAACCCGTATCAGATATTAAGCTGATAAGAACAGATACTACACTTTGATCTTAGCCAAAAGGCCGAGAAGCGATGTCCTTCACTTCACTTCATTGTACTACTGCCTTGTGGGCGCCCTGCCGACATGGGTAACCTCAGCAACAGCGTGGGCAATATTATAAAATTCAGCCTGTGTACAGACTCAACGCTCCCTATCTCACGGATGAACTCGCAACGCCTCAGTCTTTCGCTGTTAACGAAACGCTGTCGCGTAGAAACGAGACCCGAGTGCAAGCTTGCTTGTAACGCGAAACCAACCAAGGCAACCTCGTAGAAAACGGAACAGGCGAGCGGAAAAAAACGCGCCAGGGGAATGCTTACTTCCGTCTGAATGCGACCGCTCAAGGTGACCTTCCTTGAGGGCTTCGTTTCAAGCCCGTGTGCAATTGTAATATACTACGCGCATTTCCTTCATTTCTTTTTATTTACCGCAAGGCCCACTGAAAATTTTGATACGGCACAGGCCGGGACGGATCGCAACGTGTCGAATCGACCGGTAGAATTAGGTAGCATGCCCCATGT
>NW_027315303.1:0-42027 GCF_023375885.2 Dermacentor andersoni | reverse complement strand
ACACACGCGAGACAGATTGTGCATGCAAATGGTGCTTTTCGCAGAACGCGCACGTGGATTTCTACCAACGTGCTAAGCATGCCGATGCTGCTCTTTTTAGCACCCGCGCACGGATTCGTGCGAAAACGCGTTTTAAGCATGCACATGCATCTTTTGGTAGACGAGATTGAAGTTTTCTGCAAAACCACAAGATGTGCATGCAAATGGTGCTTTTCGCAGAACGCGCACGTGGATTTCTACCAAACAACGTGCTAAGCATGCCGATGCTGCTCTTTTTAGCACCCGCGCACGGATTCGTGCGAAAACGCGTTTTAAGCATGCACATGCATCTTTTGGTAGACGAGATTGAAGTTTTCTGCAAAACCACAAGATGTGCATGCAAATGGTGCTTTTCGCAGAACGCGCACGTGGATTTCTACCAAACAACGTTGCTAAGCATGCCGATGCTGCTCTTTTTAGCACCCGCGCACGGATTCGTGGGAAAACGCGTTTTAAGCATGCACATGCATCTTTTGGTAGACGAGATTGAAGTTTTCTGCAAAACCACAAGATGTGCATGCAAATGGTGCTTTTGGCAGAACGCGCACGTGGATTTCTACCAAACGACGTGCTAAGCATGCCGATGCTGCTCTTTTTAGCACCCGCGCACGGATTCGCGCGAAAACGCGTTTTAAGCATGCACATGCATCTTTTGGTAGACGCGGATGAAGTTTTCTGCAAAACCACAAGATGTGCATGCAAATGGTGCTTTTGGCAGAACGCGCACGTGGATTTCTACGAAACGACGTGCTAAGCATGCCGATGCTGCTCTTTTTAGCACCCGCGCACGGATTTGTGCGAAAACGCGTTTTAAGCATGCACATGCATCTTTTGGTAGACGAGATTGAAGTTTTCTGCAAAACCACAAGATGTGCATGCAAATGGTGCTTTTCGCAGAACGCGCACGTGGATTTCTACCAAACAACGTGCTAAGCATGCCGATGCTGCTCTTTTTAGCACCCGCGCACGGATTCGTGCGAAAACGCGTTTTAAGCTTGCACATGCATCTTTTGGTAGACGCGGATGAAGTTTTCTGCAAAACCACAAGATGTGCATGCAAATGGTGCTTTTGGCAGAACGCGCACGTGGATTTCTACCAAACGACGTGCTAAGCATGCCGACGCTGCTCTTTTTAGCACCCGCGCACGGATTCGTGCGAAAACGCGTTTTAAGCATGCACATGCATCTTTTGGTAGACGCGGATGAAGTTTTCTGCAAAACCACAAGATGTGCATGCAAATGGTGCTTTTCGCAGAACGCGCACGTGGATTTCTACCAAACAACGTGCTAAGCATGCCGATGCTGCTCTTTTTAGCACCCGCGCACGGATTCGTGCGAAAACGCGTTTTAAGCATGCACATGCATCTTTTGGTAGACGCGGATGAAGTTTTCTGCAAAACCACAAGATGTGCATGCAAATGGTGCTTTTCGCAGAACGCGCACGTAGATTTCTACCAAACAAAGTGCTAAGCATGCCGATGCTGCTCTTTTTAGCACCCGCGCACGGATTCGTGCGAAAACGCGTTTTAAGCTTGCACATGCATCTCTTGGTAGACGCGGATGAAGTTTTCTGCAAAACCACAAGATGTGCATGCAAATGGTGCTTTTGGCAGAACACGCACGTGGATTTCTACCAAACGACGTGCTAAGCATGCCGATGCTGCTCTTTTTAGCACCCGCGCACGGATTCGTGCGAAAACGCGTTTTAAGCTTGCACATGCATCTTTTGGTAGACGCGGATGAAGTTTTCTGCAAAACCACAAGATGTGCATGCAAATGGTGCTTTTGGCAGAACGCGCACGTGGATTTCTACCAAACGACGTGCTAAGCATGCCGATGCTGCTCTTTTTAGCACCCGCGCACGGATTCGTGCGAAAACGCGTTTTAAGCATGCACATGCATCTTTTGGTAGACGCGGATGAAGTTTTCTGCAAAACCACAAGACGTGCATGCAAATGGTGCTCTTGGCAGAACGCGCACGTGGATTTCTACCAAACGACGTGCTAAGCATGCCGATGCTGCTCTTTTTAGCACCCGCGCACGGATTTGTGCGAAAACGCGTTTTAAGCATGCACATGCATCTTTGGTAGACGAGATTGAAGTTTTCTGCAAAACCACAAGATGTGCATGCAAATGGTGCTTTTCGCAGAACGCGCACGTGGATTTCTACCAAACAACGTGCTAAGCATGCCGATGCTGCTCTTTTTAGCACCCGCGCACGGATTCGTGCGAAAACGCGTTTTAAGCATGCACATGCATCTTTTTGGTAGACGCGGATGAAGTTTTCTGCAAAACCACAAGATGTGCATGCAAATGGTGCTTTTGGCAGAACGCGCCATGGATTTCTACCAAACGACGTGCTAAGCATGCCGATGCTGCTCTTTTTAGCACCCGCGCACGGATTCGTGCGAAAACGCGTTTTAAGCATGCACATGCATCTTTTGGTAGACGCGGATGAAGTTTTCTGCAAAACCACAAGACGTGCATGCAAATGGTGCTCTTGGCAGAACGCGCACGTGGATTTCTACCAAACGACGTGCTAAGAGCCGATGCTGCTCTTTTTAGCACCCGCGCACGGATTTGTGCGAAAACGCGTTTTAAGCATGCACATGCATCTTTTGGTAGACGAGATTGAAGTTTTCTGCAAAACCACAAGATGTGCATGCAAATGGTGCTTTTCGCAGAACGCGCACGTGGATTTCTACCAAACAACGTGCTAAGCATGCCGATGCTGCTCTTTTTACCACCCGCGCACGGATTCGTGCGAAAACGCGTTTTAAGCATGCACATGCATCTTTTGGTAGACGCGGATGAAGTTTTCTGCAAAACCACAAGATGTGCATGCAAATGGTGCTTTTGGCAGAACGCGCACGTGGATTTCTACCAAACGACGTGCTAAGCATGCCGATGCTGCTCTTTTTAGCACCCGCGCACGGATTCGTGCGAAAACGCGTTTTAAGCATGCACATGCATCTTTTGGTAGACGCGGATGAAGTTTTCTGCAAAACCACAAGATATGCATGCAAATGGTGCTCTTGGCAGAACGCGCACGTGGATTTCTACCAAACGACGTGCTAAGCATGCCGATGCTGCTCTTTTTAGCACCCGCGCACGGATTTGTGCGAAAACGCGTTTTAAGCATGCACATGCATCTTTTGGTAGACGAGATTGAAGTTTTCTGCAAAACCACAAGATGTGCATGCAAATGGTGCTTTTCGCAGAACGCGCACGTGGATTTCTACCAAACAACGTGCTAAGCATGCCGATGCTGCTCTTTTTAGCACCCGCGCACGGATTCGTGCGAAAACGCGTTTTAAGCATGCACATGCATCTTTTGGTAGACGAGATTGAAGTTTTCTGCAAAACCACAAGATGTGCATGCAAATGGTGCTTTTCGCAGAACGCGCACGTGGATTTCTACCAAACAACGTGCTAAGCATGCCGATGCTGCTCTTTTTAGCACCCGCGCACGGATTCGTGCGAAAACGCGTTCTAAGCATGCACATGCATCTTTCGGTAGACGAGATTGAAGTTTTCTGCAAAACCACAAGATGTGCATGCAAATGGTGCTTTTCGCAGAACGCGCACGTGGATTTCTACCAATCAACGTGCTAAGCATGCCGATGCTGCTCTTTTTAGCACCCGCGCACGGATTCGTGCGAAAACGCGTTTTAAGCATGCACATGCATCTTTTGGTAGACGAGATTGAAGTTTTCTGCAAAACCACAAGATGTGCATGCAAATGGTGCTTTTGGCAGAACGCGCACGTGGATTTCTACCAAACGACGTGCTAAGCATGCCGATGCTGCTCTTTTTAGCACCCGCGCACGGATTCGTGCGAAAACGCGTTTTAAGCATGCAAATGCATCTTTTGGTAGACGCGGATGAAGTTTTCTGCAAAACCACAAGATGTGCATGCAAATGGTGCTCTTGGCAGAACGCGCACGTGGATTTCTACCAAACGACGTGCTAAGCATGCCGATGCTGCTCTTTTTAGCACCCGCGCACGGATTTGTGCGAAAACGCGTTTTTAAGCATGCACATGCATCTTTTGGTAGACGAGATTGAAGTTTTCTGCAAAACCACAAGATGTGCATGCAAATGGTGCTTTTCGCAGAACGCGCACGTGGATTTCTACCAAACAACGTGCTAAGCATGCCGATGCTGCTCTTTTTAGCACCCCGCGCACGGATTCGTGCGAAAACGCGTTTTAAGCATGCACATGCATCTTTTGGTAGACGCGGATGAAGTTTTCTGCAAAACCACAAGATGTGCATGCAAATGGTGCTTTTGGCAGAACGCGCACGTGGATTTCTACCAAACGACGTGCTAAGCATGCCGATGCTGCTCTTTTTAGCACCCGCGCACGGATTCGTGCGAAAACGCGTTTTAAGCATGCACATGCATCTTTTGGTAGACGCGGATGAAGTTTTCTGCAAAACCACAAGATATGCATGCAAATGGTGCTCTTGGCAGAACGCGCACGTGGATTTCTACCAAACGACGTGCTAAGCATGCCGATGCTGCTCTTTTTAGCACCCGCGCACGGATTTGTGCGAAAACGCGTTTTAAGCATGCACATGCATCTTTTGGTAGACGAGATTGAAGTTTTCTGCAAAACCACAAGATGTGCATGCAAATGGTGCTTTTCGCAGAACGCGCACGTGGATTTCTACCAAACAACGTGCTAAGCATGCCGATGCTGCTCTTTTTAGCACCCGCGCACGGATTCGTGCGAAAACGCGTTTTAAAGCATGCACATGCATCTCTTGGTAGACGCGGATGAAGTTTTCTGCAAAACCACAAGATGTGCATGCAAATGGTGCTTTTCGCAGAACGCGCACGTGGATTTCTACCAAACAACGTGCTAAGCATGCCGATGCTGCTCTTTTTAGCACCCGCGCACGGATTCGTGCGAAAACGCGTTTTAAGCATGCACATGCATCTTTTGGTAGACGAGATTGAAGTTTTCTGCAAAACCACAAGATGTGCATGCAAATGGTGCTTTTCGCAGAACGCGCACGTGGATTTCTACCAAACAACGTGCTAAGCATGCCGATGCTGCTCTTTTTAGCACCCGCGCACGGATTCGTGCGAAAACGCGTTTTAAGCATGCACATGCATCTTTTGGTAGACGAGATTGAAGTTTTCTGCAAAACCACAAGATGTGCATGCAAATGGTGCTTTTCGCAGAACGCGCACGTGGATTTCTACCAAACAACGTGCTAAGCATGCCGATGCTGCTCTTTTTAGCACCCGCGCACGGATTCGTGCGGAAACGCGTTTTAAGCATGCACATGCATATTTTGGTAGACGAGATTGAAGTTTTCTGCAAAACCACAATATGTGCATGCAAATGGTGCTTTTCGCAGAACGCGCACGTGGATTTCTACCAAACAACGTGCTAAGCATGCCGATGCTGCTCTTTTTAGCACCCGCGCACGGATTCGTGCGAAAACGCGTTTTAAGCATGCACATGCATCTTTTGGTAGACGAGATTGAAGTTTTCTGCAAAACCACAAGATGTGCATGCAAATGGTGCTTTTCGCAGAACGCGCACGTGGATTTCTACCAATCAACGTGCTAAGCATGCCGATGCTGCTCTTTTTAGCACCCGCGCACGGATTCGTGCGAAAACGGCGTTTTTAAGCATGCACATGCATCTTTTGGTAGACGAGATTGAAGTTTTCTGCAAAACCACAAGATGTGCATGCAAATGGTGCTTTTGGCAGAACGCGCACGTGGATTTCTACCAAACGACGTGCTAAGCATGCCGATGCTGCTCTTTTTAGCACCCGCGCACGGATTCGTGCGAAAACGCGTTTTAAGCATGCAAATGCATCTTTTGGTAGACGCGGATGAAGTTTTCTGCAAAACCACAAGATGTGCATGCAAATGGTGCTCTTGGCAGAACGCGCACGTGGATTTCTACCAAACGACGTGCTAAGGCATGCCGATGCTGCTCTTTTTAGCACCCGCGCACGGATTTGTGCGAAAACGCGTTTTAAGCATGCACATGCATCTTTTGGTAGACGAGATTGAAGTTTTCTGCAAAACCACAAGATGTGCATGCAAATGGTGCTTTTCGCAGAACGCGCACGTGGATTTCTACCAAACAACGTGCTAAGCATGCCGATGCTGCTCTTTTTAGCACCCGCGCACGGATTCGTGCGAAAACGCGTTTTAAGCATGCACATGCATCTTTTGGTAGACGCGGATGAAGTTTTCTGCAAAACCACAAGATGTGCATGCAAATGGTGCTTTTCGCAGAACGCGCACGTGGATTTCTACCAAACAACGTGCTAAGCATGCCGATGCTGCTCTTTTTAGCACCCGCGCACGGATTCGTGCGAAAACGCGTTTTAAGCTTGCACATGCATCTTTTGGTAGACGCGGATGAAGTTTTCTGCAAAACCACAAGTTGTGCATGCAAATGGTGCTTTTGGCAGAACGCGCACGTGGATTTCTACCAAACGACGTGCTAAGCATGCCGATGCTGCTCTTTTTAGCACCCGCGCACGGATTCGTGCGAAAACGCGTTTTAAGCATGCACAT
Source organism: Dermacentor andersoni (assembly GCF_023375885.2). Taxonomy (NCBI): domain Eukaryota; kingdom Metazoa; phylum Arthropoda; class Arachnida; order Ixodida; family Ixodidae; genus Dermacentor; species Dermacentor andersoni. The sequence goes on along the minus strand of NW_027315303.1, from coordinate 35,433 downwards.
GCATCTTTTGGTAGACGCGGATGAAGTTTTCTGCAAAACCACAAGATGTGCATGCAAATGGTGCTCTTGGCAGAACGCGCACGTGGATTTCTACCAAACGACGTGCTAAGCATGCCGATGCTGCTCTTTTTATCACCCACGCACGGATTTGTGCGAAAACGCGTTTTAAGGCATGCACATGCATCTTTTGGTAGACGAGATTGAAGTTTTCTGCAAAACCACAAGATGTGCATGCAAATGGTGCTTTTCGCAGAACGCGCACGTGGATTTCTACCAAACAACGTGCTAAGCATGCCGATGCTGCTCTTTTTAGCACCCGCGCACGGATTCGTGCGAAAACGCGTTTTAAGCATGCACATGCATCTTTTGGTAGACGCGGATGAAGCTTTCTGCAAAACCACAAGATGTGCATGCAAATGGTGCTTTTGGCAGAACGCGCACGTGGATTTCTACCAAACGACGTGCTAAGCATGCCGATGCTGCTCTTTTTAGCACCCGCGCACGGATTCGTGCGAAAACGCGTTTTAAGCATGCACATGCATCTTTTGGTAGACGCGGATGAAGTTTTCTGCAAAACCACAAGATATGCATGCAAATGGTGCTCTTGGCAGAACGCGCACGTGGATTTCTACCAAACGACGTGCTAAGCATGCCGATGCTGCTCTTTTTAGCACCCGCGCACGGATTTGTGCGAAAACGCGTTTTTAAGCATGCACATGCATCTTTTGGTAGACGAGATTGAAGTTTTCTGCAAAACCACAAGATGTGCATGCAAATGGTGCTTTTCGCAGAACGCGCACGTGGATTTCTACCAAACAACGTGCTAAGCATGCCGATGCTGCTCTTTTTAGCACCCGCGCACGGATTCGTGCGAAAACGCGTTTTAAGCATGCACATGCATCTCTTGGTAGACGCGGATGAAGTTTTCTGCAAAACCACAAGATGTGCATGCAAATGGTGCTTTTCGCAGAACGCGCACGTGGATTTCTACCAAACAACGTGCTAAGCATGCCGATGCTGCTCTTTTTAGCACCCGCGCACGGATTCGTGCGAAAACGCGTTTTAAGCATGCACATGCATCTTTTGGTAGACGAGATTGAAGTTTTCTGCAAAACCACAAGATGTGCATGCAAATGGTGCTTTTCGCAGAACGCGCACGTGGATTTCTACCAAACAACGTGCTAAGCATGCCGATGCTGCTCTTTTTAGCACCCGCGCACGGATTCGTGCGAAAACGCGTTTTAAGCATGCACATGCATCTTTTGGTAGACGAGATTGAAGTTTTCTGCAAAACCACAAGATGTGCATGCAAATGGTGCTTTTCGCAGAACGCGCACGTGGATTTCTACCAAACAACGTGCTAAGCATGCCGATGCTGCTCTTTTTAGCACCCGCGCACGGATTCGTGCGGAAACGCGTTTTAAGCATGCACATGCATATTTTGGTAGACGAGATTGAAGTTTTCTGCAAAACCACAATATGTGCATGCAAATGGTGCTTTTCGCAGAACGCGCACGTGGATTTCTACCAAACAACGTGCTAAGCATGCCGATGCTGCTCTTTTTAGCACCCGCGCACGGATTCGTGCGAAAACGCGTTTTAAGCATGCACATGCATCTTTTGGTAGACGCGGATGAAGTTTTCTGCAAAACCACAAGATGTGCATGCAAATGGTGCTCTTGGCAGAACGCGCACGTGGATTTCTACCAAACGACGTGCTAAGCATGCCGATGCTGCTCTTTTTAGCACCCGCGCACGGATTTGTGCGAAAACGCGTTTTAAGCATGCACATGCATCTTTTGGTAGACGAGATTGAAGTTTTCTGCAAAACCACAAGATGTGCATGCAAATGGTGCTTTTCGCAGAACGCGCACGTGGATTTCTACCAAACAACGTGCTAAGCATGCCGATGCTGCTCTTTTTAGCACCCGCGCACGGATTCGTGCGAAAACGCGTTTTAAGCATGCACATGCATCTTTTGGTAGACGCGGATGAAGTTTTCTGCAAAACCACAAGATGTGCATGCAAATGGTGCTTTTGGCAGAACGCGCACGTGGATTTCTACCAAACGACGTGCTAAGCATGCCGATGCTGCTCTTTTTAGCACCCGCGCACGGATTCGTGCGAAAACGCGTTTTAAGCATGCACATGCATCTTTTGGTAGACGCGGATGAAGTTTTCTGCAAAACCACAAGATATGCATGCAAATGGTGCTCTTGGCAGAACGCGCACGTGGATTTCTACCAAACGACGTGCTAAGCATGCCGATGCTGCTCTTTTTAGCACCCGCGCACGGATTTGTGCGAAAACGCGTTTTAAGCATGCACATGCATCTTTTGGTAGACGAGATTGAAGTTTTCTGCAAAACCACAAGATGTGCATGCAAATGGTGCTTTTCGCAGAACGCGCACGTGGATTTCTACCAAACAACGTGCTAAGCATGCCGATGCTGCTCTTTTTAGCACCCGCGCACGGATTCGTGCGAAAACGCGTTTTAAGCATGCACATGCATCTCTTGGTAGACGCGGATGAAGTTTTCTGCAAAACCACAAGATGTGCATGCAAATGGTGCTTTTCGCAGAACGCGCACGTGGATTTCTACCAAACAACGTGCTAAGCATGCCGATGCTGCTCTTTTTAGCACCCGCGCACGGATTCGTGCGAAAACGCGTTTTAAGCATGCACATGCATCTTTTGGTAGACGAGATTGAAGTTTTCTGAAAAACCACAAGATGTGCATGCAAATGGTGCTTTTCGCAGAACGCGCACGTGGATTTCTACCAAACAACGTGCTAAGCATGCCGATGCTGCTCTTTTTAGCACCCGCGCACGGATTCGTGCGAAAACGCGTTTTAAGCATGCACATGCATCTTTTGGTAGACGAGATTGAAGTTTTCTGCAAAACCACAAGATGTGCATGCAAATGGTGCTTTTCGCAGAACGCGCACGTGGATTTCTACCAAACAACGTGCTAAGCATGCCGATGCTGCTCTTTTTAGCACCCGCGCACGGATTCGTGCGGAAACGCGTTTTAAGCATGCACATGCATATTTTGGTAGACGAGATTGAAGTTTTCTGCAAAACCACAATATGTGCATGCAAATGGTGCTTTTCGCAGAACGCGCACGTGGATTTCTACCAAACAACGTGCTAAGCATGCCGATGCTGCTCTTTTTAGCACCCGCGCACGGATTCGTGCGAAAACGCGTTTTAAGCATGCACATGCATCTTTTGGTAGACGAGATTGAAGTTTTCTGCAAAACCACAAGATGTGCATGCAAATGGTGCTTTTCGCAGAACGCGCACGTGGATTTCTACCAAACAACGTGCTAAGCATGCCGATGCTGCTCTTTTTAGCACCCGCGCACGGATTCGTGCGAAAACGCGTTTTAAGCATGCACATGCATCTTTTGGTAGACGAGATTGAAGTTTTCTGCAAAACCACAAGATGCGCATGCAAATGGTGCTTTTCGCAGAACGCGCACGTTGATTTCTACCAAACAACGTGCTAAGCATGCCGATGCTGCTCTTTTTAGCACCCGCGCACGGATTCGTGCGAAAACACGTTTTAAGCATGCACATGCATCTTTTGGTAGACGAGATTGAAGTTTTCTGCAAAACCACAAGATGTGCATGCAAATGGTGCTTTTCGCAGAACGCGCACGTGGATTTCTACCAAACAACGTGCTAAGCATGCCGATGCTGCTCTTTTTAGCACCCGCGCACGGATTCGTGCGAAAACGCGTTTTAAGCATGCACATGCATCTTTTGGTAGACGAGATTGAAGTTTTCTGCAAAACCACAATATGTGCATGCAAATGATGCTTTTCGCAGAACGCGCACGTGGATTTCTACCAAACAACGTGCTAAGCATGCCGATGCTGCTCTTTTTAGCACCCGCGCACGGATTCGTGCGAAAACGCGTTTTAAGCATGCACATGCATCTTTTGGTAGACGAGATTGAAGTTTTCTGCAAAACCACAAGATGTGCATGCAAATGGTGCTTTTCGCAGAACGCGCACGTGGATTTCTACCAAACAACGTGCTAAGCATGCCGATGCTGCTCTTTTTAGCACCCGCGCACGGATTCCGTGCGAAAACGCGTTTTAAGCATGCACATGCATCTTTTGGTAGACGAGATTGAAGTTTTCTGCAAAACCACAAGATGTGCATGCAAATGGTGCCTTTTCGCAGAACGCGCACGTGGATTTCTACCAAACAACGTGGCTAAGCATGCCGATGCTGCTCTTTTTAGCACCCGCGCACGGATTCGTGCGAAAACGCGTTTTAAGCATGCACATGCATCTTTTGGTAGACGAGATTGAAGTTTTCTGCAAAACCACAAGATGTGCATGCAAATGGTGCTTTTGGCAGAACGCGCACGTGGATTTCTACCAAACGACGTGCTAAGCATGCCGATGCTGCTCTTTTTAGCACCCGCGCACGGATTCGCGCGAAACGCGTTTTTAAGCATGCACATGCATCTTTTGGTAGACGCGGATGAAGTTTTCTGCAAAACCACAAGATGTGCATGCAAATGGTGCTTTTGGCAGAACGCGCACGTGGATGTCTACGAAACGACGTGCTAAGCATGCCGATGCTGCTCTTTTTAGCACCCGCGCACGGATTTGTGCGAAAACGCGTTTTAAGCATGCACATGCATCTTTTGGTAGACGAGATTGAAGTTTTCTGCAAAACCACAAGATGTGCATGCAAATGGTGCTTTTCGCAGAACGCGCACGTGGATTTCTACCAAACAACGTGCTAAGCATGCCGATGCTGCTCTTTTTAGCACCCGCGCACGGATTCGTGCGAAAACGCGTTTTAAGCTTGCACATGCATCTTTTGGTAGACGCGGATGAAGTTTTCTGCAAAACCACAAGATGTGCATGCAAATGGTGCTTTTGGCAGAACGCGCACGTGGATTTCTACCAAACGACGTGCTAAGCATGCCGATGCTGCTCTTTTTAGCACCCGCGCACGGATTCGTGCGAAAACGCGTTTTAAGCATGCACATGCATCTTTTGGTAGACGCGGATGAAGTTTTCTGCAAAACCACAAGATGTGCATGCAAATGGTGCTTTTCGCAGAACGCGCACGTGGATTTCTACCAAACAACGTGCTAAGCATGCCGATGCTGCTCTTTTTAGCACCCGCGCACGGATTCGTGCGAAAACGCGTTTTAAGCATGCACATGCATCTTTTGGTAGACGCGGATGAAGTTTTCTGCAAAACCACAAGATGTGCATGCAAATGGTGCTTTTCGCAGAACGCGCACGTAGATTTCTACCAAACAACGTGCTAAGCATGCCGATGCTGCTCTTTTTAGCACCCGCGCACGGATTCGTGCGAAAACGCGTTTTAAGCTTGCACATGCATCTCTTGGTAGACGCGGATGAAGTTTTCTGCAAAACCACAAGATGTGCATGCAAATGGTGCTTTTGGCAGAACGCGCACGTGGATTTCTACCAAACGACGTGCTAAGCATGCCGATGCTGCTCTTTTTAGCACCCGCGCACGGATTCGTGCGAAAACGCGTTTTAAGCTTGCACATGCATCTTTTGGTAGACGCGGATGAAGTTTTCTGCAAAACCACAAGATGTGCATGCAAATGGTGCTTTTGGCAGAACGCGCACGTGGATTTCTACCAAACGACGTGCTAAGCATGCCGATGCTGCTCTTTTTAGCACCCGCGCACGGATTCGTGCGAAAACGCGTTTTAAGCATGCACATGCATCTTTTGGTAGACGCGGATGAAGTTTTCTGCAAAACCACAAGATGTGCATGCAAATGGTGCTTTTCGCAGAACGCGCACGTGGATTTCTACCAAACAACGTGCTAAGCATGCCGATGCTGCTCTTTTTAGCACCCGCGCACGGATTCGTGCGAAAACGCGTTTTAAGCATGCACATGCATCTTTTGGTAGACGCGGATGAAGTTTTCTGCAAAACCACAAGATGTGCATGCAAATGGTGCTTTTGGCAGAACGCGCACGTGGATTTCTACCAAACGACGTGCTAAGCATGCCGATGCTGCTCTTTTTAGCACCCGCGCACGGATTCGTGCGAAAACGCGTTTTAAGCATGCACATGCATCTTTTGGTAGACGCGGATGAAGTTTTCTGCAAAACCACAAGATATGCATGCAAATGGTGCTCTTGGCAGAACGCGCACGTGGATTTCTACCAAACGATGTGCTAAGCATGCCGATGCTGCTCTTTTTAGCACCCGCGCACGGATTTGTGCGAAAACGCGTTTTAAGCATGCACATGCATCTTTTGGTAGACGAGATTGAAGTTTTCTGCAAAACCACAAGATGTGCATGCAAATGGTGCTTTTCGCAGAACGCGCACGTGGATTTCTACCAAACAACGTGCTAAGCATGCCGATGCTGCTCTTTTTAGCACCCGCGCACGGATTCGTGCGAAAACGCGTTTTAAGCATGCACATGCATCTTTTGGTAGACGAGATTGAAGTTTTCTGCAAAACCACAAGATGCGCATGCAAATGGTGCTTTTCGCAGAACGCGCACGTGGATTTTTACCAAACAACGTGCTAAGCATGCCGATGCTGCTCTTTTTAGCACCCGCGCACGGATTCGTGCGAAAACACGTTTTAAGCATGCACATGCATCTTTTGGTAGACGAGATTGAAGTTTTCTGCAAAACCACAAGATGTGCATGCAAATGGTGCTTTTCGCAGAACGCGCACGTGGATTTCTACCAAACAACGTGCTAAGCATGCCGATGCTGCTCTTTTTAGCACCCGCGCACGGATTCGTGCGAAAACGCGTTTTAAGCATGCACATGCATCTTGTGGTAGACGAGATTGAAGTTTTCTGCAAAACCACAATATGTGCATGCAAATGGTGCTTTTCGCAGAACGCGCACGTGGATTTCTACCAAACAACGTGCTAAGCATGCCGATGCTGCTCTTTTTAGCACCCGCGCACGGATTCGTGCGAAAACGCGTTTTAAGCATGCACATGCATCTTTTGGTAGACGAGATTGAAGTTTTCTGCAAAACCACAATATGTGCATGCAAATGGTGCTTTTCGCAGAACGCGCACGTGGATTTCTACCAAACAACGTGCTAAGCATGCCGATGCTGCTCTTTTTAGCGCCCGCGCACGGATTCGTGCGAAAACGCGTTTTAAGCATGCACATGCATCTTTTGGTAGACGAGATTGAAGTTTTCTGCAAAACCACAAGATGTGCATGCAAATGGTGCTTTTCGCAGAACGCCCACGTGGATTTCTACCAAACAACGTGCTAAGCATGCCGATGCTGCTCTTTTTAGCACCCGCGCACGGATTTGTGCGAAAACGCGTTTTAAGCATGCACATGCATCTTTTGGTAGACGAGATTGAAGTTTTCTGCAAAACCACAAGATGTGCATGCAAATGGTGCTTTTCGCAGAACGCGCACGTGGATTTCTACCAAACAACGTGCTAAGCATGCCGATGCTGCTCTTTTTAGCACCCGCGCACGGATTCGTGCGAAAACGCGTTTTAAGCATGCACATGCATCTTTTGGTAGACGAGATTGAAGTTTTCTGCAAAACCACAAGATGTGCATGCAAATGGTGCTTTTCGCCGAACGCGCACGTGGATTTCTACCAACGTGCTAAGCATGCCGATGCTGCTCTTTTTAGCACCCGCGCACGGATTCATGCGAAAACGCGTTTTAAGCATGCACATGCATCTTTTGGTAGACGAGATTGAAGTTTTCTGCAAAACCACAAGATGTGCATGCAAATGGTGCTTTTCGCAGAACGCGCACGTGGATTTCTACCAAACAACGTGCTAAGCATGCCGATGCTGCTCTTTTTAGTACCCGCGCACGGATTCGTGCGAAAACGCGTTTTAAGCATGCACATGCATCTTTTGGTAGACGAGATTGAAGTTTTCTGCAAAACCACAATATGTGCATGCAAATGGTGCTTTTCGCAGAACGCGCACGTCGATTTCTACCAAACAACGTGCTAAGCATGCCGATGCTGCTCTTTTTAGCACCCGCGCACGGGTTCGTGCGAAAACGCGTTTTAAGCATGCACATGCATCTTTTGGTAGACGAGATTGAAGTTTTCTGCAAAACCACAAGATGTGCATGCAAATGGTGCTTTTCGCAGAACGCCCACGTGGATTTCTACCAAACAACGTGCTAAGCATGCCGATGCTGCTCTTTTTAGCACCCGCGCACGTATTTGTGCGAAAACGCGTTTTAAGCATGCACATGCATCTTTTGGTAGACGAGATTGAAGTTTTCTGCAAAACCACAAGATGTGCATGCAAATGGTGCTTTTCGCAGAACGCGCACGTGGATTTCTACCAAACAACGTGCTAAGCATGCCGATGCTGCTCTTTTTAGAACCCGCGCACGGATTCGTGCGAAAACGCGTTTTAAGCATGCACATGCATCTTTTGGTAGAGGAGATTGAAGTTTTCTGCAAAACCACAAGATGTGCATGCAAATGGTGCTTTTCGCAGAACGCGCACGTGGATTTCTACGAAACGACGTGCTAAGCATGCCGATGCTGCTCTTTTTAGCACCCGCGCACGGATTTGTGCGAAAACGCGTTTTAAGCATGCACATGCATCTTTTGGTAGACGAGATTGAAGTTTTCTGCAAAACCACAAGATGTGCATGCAAATGGTGCTTTTCGCAGAACGCGCACGTGGATTTCTACCAAACAACGTGCTAAGCATGCCGATGCTGCTCTTTTTAGCCCCCGCGCACGGATTCGTGCGAAAACGCGTTTTAAGCTTGCACATGCATCTTTGGTAGACGCGGATGAAGTTTTCTGCAAAACCACAAGATGTGCATGCAAATGGTGCTTTTGGCAGAACGCGCACGTGGATTTCTACCAAACGACGTGCTAAGCATGCCGATGCTGCTCTTTTTAGCACCCGCGCACGGATTCGTGCGAAAACGCGTTTTAAGCATGCACATGCATCTTTTGGTAGACGCGGATGAAGTTTTCTGCAAAACCACAAGATGTGCATGCAAATGGTGCTTTTCGCAGAACGCGCACGTGGATTTCTACCAAACAACGTGCTAAGCATGCCGATGCTGCTCTTTTTAGCACCCGCGCACGGATTCGTGCGAAAACGCGTTTTAAGCATGCACATGCATCTTTTGGTAGACGCGGATGAAGTTTTCTGCAAAACCACAAGATGTGCATGCAAATGGTGCTTTTCGCAGAACGCGCACGTAGATTTCTACCAAACAACGTGCTAAGCATGCCGATGCTGCTCTTTTTAGCACCCGCGCACGGATTCGTGCGAAAACGCGTTTTAAGCTTGCACATGCATCTCTTGGTAGACGCGGATGAAGTTTTCTGCAAAACCACAAGATGTGCATGCAAATGGTGCTTTTGGCAGAACGCGCACGTGGATTTCTACCAAACGACGTGCTAAGCATGCCGATGCTGCTCTTTTTAGCACCCGCGCACGGATTCGTGCGAAAACGCGTTTTAAGCTTGCACATGCATCTTTTGGTAGACGCGGATGAAGTTTTCTGCAAAACCACAAGATGTGCATGCAAATGGTGCTTTTGGCAGAACGCGCACGTGGATTTCTACCAAACGACGTGCTAAGCATGCCGATGCTGCTCTTTTTAGCACCCGCGCACGGATTCGTGCGAAAACGCGTTTTAAGCATGCACATGCATCTTTTGGTAGACGCGGATGAAGTTTTCTGCAAAACCACAAGATGTGCATGCAAATGGTTGCTTTTCGCAGAACGCGCACGTGGATTTCTACCAAACAACGTGCTAAGCATGCCGATGCTGCTCTTTTTAGCACCCGCGCACGGATTCGTGCGAAAACGCGTTTTAAGCATGCACATGCATCTTTTGGTAGACGCGGATGAAGTTTTCTGCAAAACCACAAGATGTGCATGCAAATGGTGCTTTTGGCAGAACGCGCACGTGGATTTCTACCAAACGACGTGCTAAGCATGCCGATGCTGCTCTTTTTAGCACCCGCGCACGGATTCGTGCGAAAACGCGTTTTAAGCATGCACATGCATCTTTTGGTAGACGCGGATGAAGTTTTCTGCAAAACCACAAGATATGCATGCAAATGGTGCTCTTGCAGAACGCGCACGTGGATTTCTACCAAACGACGTGCTAAGCATGCCGATGCTGCTCTTTTTAGCACCCGCGCACGGATTTGTGCGAAAACGCGTTTTTAAGCATGCACATGCATCTTTTGGTAGACGAGATTGAAGTTTTCTGCAAAACCACAAGATGTGCATGCAAATGGTGCTTTTCGCAGAACGCGCACGTGGATTTCTACCAAACAACGTGCTAAGCATGCCGATGCTGCTCTTTTTAGCACCCGCGCACGGATTCGTGCGAAAACGCGTTTTAAGCATGCACATGCATCTTTTGGTAGACGAGATTGAAGTTTTCTGCAAAACCACAAGATGTGCATGCAAATGGTGCTTTTCGCAGAACGCGCACGTGGATTTCTACCAAACAACGTGCTAAGCATGCCGATGCTGCTCTTTTTAGCACCCGCGCACGGATTCGTGCGAAAACGCGTTTTAAGCATGCACATGCATCTTTTGGTAGACGAGATTGAAGTTTTCTGCAAAACCACAAGATGTGCATGCAAATGGTGCTTTTCGCAGAACGCGCACGTGGATTTCTACCAAACAACGTGCTAAGCATGCCGATGCTGCTCTTTTTAGCACCCGCGCACGGATTCGTGCGAAAACGCGTTTTAAGCATGCACATGCATCTTTTGGTAGACGCGGATGAAGTTTTCTGCAAAACCACAAGATATGCATGCAAATGGTGCTCTTGGCAGAACGCGCACGTGGATTTCTACCAAACGACGTGCTAAGCATGCCGATGCTGCTCTTTTTAGCACCCGCGCACGGATTTGTGCGAAAACGCGTTTTAAGCATGCACATGCATCTTTTGGTAGACGAGATTGAAGTTTTCTGCAAAACCACAAGATGTGCATGCAAATGGTGCTTTTCGCAGAACGCGCACGTGGATTTCTACCAAACAACGTGCTAAGCATGCCGATGCTGCTCTTTTTAGTACCCCGCGCACGGATTCGTGCGAAAACGCGTTTTAAGCATGCACATGCATCTTTTGGTAGACGAGATTGAAGTTTTCTGCAAAACCACAAGATGTGCATGCAAATGGTGCTTTTCGCAGAACGCGCACGTGGATTTCTACCAAACAACGTGCTAAGCATGCCGATGCTGCTCTTTTTAGCACCCGCGCACGGATTCGTGCGAAAACGCGTTTTAAGCATGCACATGCATCTTTTGGTAGACGAGATTGAAGTTTTCTGCAAAACCACAAGATGTGCATGCAAATGGTGCTTTTCGCAGAACGCGCACGTGGATTTCTACCAAACAACGTGCTAAGCATGCCGATGCTGCTCTTTTTAGCACCCGCGCACGGATTCGTGCGAAAACGCGTTTTAAGCATGCACATGCATCTTTTGGTAGACGCGGATGAAGTTTTCTGCAAAACCACAAGATATGCATGCAAATGGTGCTCTTGGCAGAACGCGCACGTGGATTTCTACCAAACGACGTGCTAAGCATGCCGATGCTGCTCTTTTTAGCACCCGCGCACGGATTTGTGCGAAAACGCGTTTTAAGCATGCACATGCATCTTTTGGTAGACGAGATTGAAGTTTTCTGCAAAACCACAAGATGTGCATGCAAATGGTGCTTTTCGCAGAACGCGCACGTGGATTTCTACCAAACAACGTGCTAAGCATGCCGATGCTGCTCTTTTTAGCACCCGCGCACGGATTCGTGCGAAAACGCGTTTTAAGCATGCACATGCATCTTTTGGTAGACGCGGATGAAGTTTTCTGCAAAACCACAAGATGTGCATGCAAATGGTGCTTTTCGCAGAACGCGCACGTGGATTTCTACCAAACAACGTGCTAAGCATGCCGATGCTGCTCTTTTTAGTACCCGCGCACGGATTCGTGCGAAAACGCGTTTTAAGCATGCACATGCATCTTTTGGTAGACGAGATTGAAGTTTTCTGCAAAACCACAAGATGTGCATGCAAATGGTGCTTTTCGCAGAACGCGCACGTGGATTTCTACCAAACAACGTGCTAAGCATGCCGATGCTGCTCTTTTTAGCACCCGCGCACGGATTCGTGCGAAAACGCGTTTTAAGCATGCACATGCATCTTTTGGTAGACGAGATTGAAGTTTTCTGCAAAACCACAAGATGTGCATGCAAATGGTGCTTTTCGCAGAACGCGCACGTGGATTTCTACCAAACAACGTGCTAAGCATGCCGATGCTGCTCTTTTTAGCACCCGCGCACGGATTCGTGCGAAAACGCGTTTTAAGCATGCACATGCATCTTTTGGTAGACGAGATTGAAGTTTTCTGCAAAACCACAAGATGTGCATGCAAATGGTGCTTTTCGCAGAACGCCCACGTGGATTTCTACCAAACAACGTGCTAAGCATGCCGATGCTGCTCTTTTTAGCACCCGCGCACGGATTTGTGCGAAAACGCGTTTTAAGCATGCACATGCATCTTTTGGTAGACGAGATTGAAGTTTTCTGCAAAACCACAAGATGTGCATGCAAATGGTGCTTTTCGCAGAACGCGCACGTGGATTTCTACCAAACAACGTGCTAAGCATGCCGATGCTGCTCTTTTTAGCACCCGCGCACGGATTCGTGCGAAAACGCGTTTTAAGCATGCACATGCATCTTTTGGTAGACGAGATTGAAGTTTTCTGCAAAACCACAAGATGCGCATGCAAATGGTGCTTTTCGCAGAACGCGCACGTGGATTTCTACCAAACAACGTGCTAAGCATGCCGATGCTGCTCTTTTTAGCACCCGCGCACGGATTCGTGCGAAAACGCGTTTTAAGCTTGCACATGCATCTTTTGGTAGACGCGGATGAAGTTTTCTGCAAAACCACAAGATGTGCATGCAAATGGTGCTTTTGGCAGAACGCGCACGTGGATTTCTACCAAACGACGTGCTAAGCATGCCGATGCTGCTCTTTTTAGCACCCGCGCACGGATTCGTGCGAAAACGCGTTTTAAGCATGCACATGCATCTTTTGGTAGACGCGGATGAAGTTTTCTGCAAAAACCACAAGATGTGCATGCAAATGGTGCTTTTCGCAGAACGCGCACGTGGATTTCTACCAAACAACGTGCTAAGCATGCCGATGCTGCTCTTTTTAGCACCCGCGCACGGATTCGTGCGAAAACGCGTTTTAAGCATGCACATGCATCTTTTGGTAGACGCGGATGAAGTTTTCTGCAAAACCACAAGATGTGCATGCAAATGGTGCTTTTGGCAGAACGCGCACGTGGATTTCTACCAAACGACGTGCTAAGCATGCCGATGCTGCTCTTTTTAGCACCCGCGCACGGATTCGTGCGAAACGCGTTTTAAGCATGCACATGCATCTTTTGGTAGACGCGGATGAAGTTTTCTGCAAAACCACAAGATATGCATGCAAATGGTGCTCTTGGCAGAACGCGCACGTGGATTTCTACCAAACGACGTGCTAAGCATGCCGATGCTGCTCTTTTTAGCACCCGCGCACGGATTTGTGCGAAAACGCGTTTTAAGCATGCACATGCATCTTTTGGTAGACGAGATTGAAGTTTTCTGCAAAACCACAAGATGTGCATGCAAATGGTGCTTTTCGCAGAACGCGCACGTGGATTTCTACCAAACAACGTGCTAAGCATGCCGATGCTGCTCTTTTTTAGCACCCGCGCACGGATTCGTGCGAAAACGCGTTTTAAGCATGCACATGCATCTTTTGGTAGACGAGATTGAAGTTTTCTGCAAAACCACAAGATGTGCATGCAAATGGTGCTTTTCGCAGAACGCGCACGTGGATTTCTACCAAACAACGTGCTAAGCATGCCGATGCTGCTCTTTTTAGCACCCGCGCACGGATTCGTGCGAAAACGCGTTTTAAGCATGCACATGCATCTTTTGGTAGACGCGGATGAAGTTTTCTGCAAAACCACAAGATATGCATGCAAATGGTGCTCTTGGCAGAACGCGCACGTAGATTTCTACCAAACGACGTGCTAAGCATGCCGATGCTGCTCTTTTTAGCACCCGCGCACGGATTTGTGCGAAAACGCGTTTTAAGCATGCACATGCATCTTTTGGTAGACGAGATTGAAGTTTTCTGCAAAACCACAAGATGTGCATGCAAATGGTGCTTTTCGCAGAACGCGCACGTGGATTTCTACCAAACAACGTGCTAAGCATGCCGATGCTGCTCTTTTTAGCACCCGCGCACGGATTCGTGCGAAAACGCGTATTAAGCATGCACATGCATCTTTTGGTAGACGCGGATGAAGTTTTCTGCAAAACCACAAGATGTGCATGCAAATGGTGCTTTTCGCAGAACGCGCACGTGGATTTCTACCAAACAACGTGCTAAGCATGCCGATGCTGCTCTTTTTAGTACCCGCGCACGGATTCGTGCGAAAACGCGTTTTAAGCATGCACATGCATCTTTTGGTAGACGAGATTGAAGTTTTCTGCAAAACCACAAGATGTGCATGCAAATGGTGCTTTTCGCAGAACGCGCACGTGGATTTCTACCAAACAACGTGCTAAGCATGCCGATGCTGCTCTTTTTAGCACCCGCGCACGGATTCGTGCGAAAACGCGTTTTAAGCATGCACATGCATCTTTTGGTAGACGAGATTGAAGTTTTCTGCAAAACCACAAGATGTGCATGCAAATGGTGCTTTTCGCAGAACGCGCACGTGGATTTCTACCAAACAACGTGCTAAGCATGCCGATGCTGCTCTTTTTAGCACCCGCGCACGGATTCGTGCGAAAACGCGTTTTAAGCATGCACATGCATCTTTTGGTAGACGAGATTGAAGTTTTCTGCAAAACCACAAGATGTGCATGCAAATGGTGCTTTTCGCAGAACGCCCACGTGGATTTCTACCAAACAACGTGCTAAGCATGCCGATGCTGCTCTTTTTAGCACCCGCGCACGGATTTGTGCGAAAACGCGTTTTAAGCATGCACATGCATCTTTTGGTAGACGAGATTGAAGTTTTCTGCAAAACCACAAGATGTGCATGCAAATGGTGCTTTTCGCAGAACGCGCACGTGGATTTCTACCAAACGACGTGCTAAGCATGCCGATGCTGCTCTTTTTAGCACCCGCGCACGGATTCGTGCGAAAACGCGTTTTAAGCATGCACATGCATCTTTTGGTAGACGCGGATGAAGTTTTCTGCAAAACCACAAGATATGCATGCAAATGGTGCTCTTGGCAGAACGCGCACGTGGATTTCTACCAAACGACGTGCTAAGCATGCCGATGCTGCTCTTTTTAGCACCCGCGCACGGATTTGTGCGAAAACGCGTTTTAAGCATGCACATGCATCTTTTGGTAGACGAGATTGAAGTTTTCTGCAAAACCACAAGATGTGCATGCAAATGGTGCTTTTCGCAGAACGCGCACGTGGATTTCTACCAAACAACGTGCTAAGCATGCCGATGCTGCTCTTTTTAGCACCCGCGCACGGATTCGTGCGAAAACGCGTTTTAAGCATGCACATGCATCTTTTGGTAGACGCGGATGAAGTTTTCTGCAAAACCACAAGATGTGCATGCAAATGGTGCTTTTCGCAGAACGCGCACGTGGATTTCTACCAAACAACGTGCTAAGCATGCCGATGCTGCTCTTTTTAGTACCCGCGCACGGATTCGTGCGAAAACGCGTTTTAAGCATGCACATGCATCTTTTGGTAGACGAGATTGAAGTTTTCTGCAAAACCACAAGATGTGCATGCAAATGGTGCTTTTCGCAGAACGCGCACGTGGATTTCTACCAAACAACGTGCTAAGCATGCCGATGCTGCTCTTTTTAGCACCCGCGCACGGATTCGTGCGAAAACGCGTTTTAAGCATGCACATGCATCTTTTGGTAGACGAGATTGAAGTTTTCTGCAAAACCACAAGATGTGCATGCAAATGGTGCTTTTCGCCGAACGCGCACGTGGATTTCTACCAAACAACGTGCTAAGCATGCCGATGCTGCTCTTTTTAGCACCCGCGCACGGATTCGTGCGAAAACGCGTTTTAAGCATGCACATGCATCTTTTGGTAGACGAGATTGAAGTTTTCTGCAAAGCCACAATATGTGCATGCAAATGGTGCTTTTCGCAGAACGCGCACGTGGATTTCTACCAAACAACGTGCTAAGCATGCCGATGCTGCTCTTTTTAGCACCCGCGCACGGATTCGTGCGAAAACGCGTTTTAAGCATGCACATGCATCTTTTGGTAGACGAGATTGAAGTTTTCTGCAAAACCACAAGATGTGCATGCAAATGGTGCTTTTCGCAGAACGCCCACGTGGATTTCTACCAAACAACGTGCTAAGCATGCCGATGCTGCTCTTTTTAGCACCCGCGCACGGATTTGTGCGAAAACGCGTTTTAAGCATGCACATGCATATCTGTCTCGCGTGTGTTGAAGTTTTCTGCAAAACCACAAGATGTGCATGCAAATGGTGCTTTTCGCAGAACGCGCACGTGGATTTCTACCAAACAACGTGCTAAGCATGCCGATGCTGCTCTTTTTAGCACCCGCGCACGGATTCGTGCGAAAACGCGTTTTAAGCATGCACATGCATCTTTTGGTAGACGAGATTGAAGTTTTCTGCAAAACCACAAGATGCGCATGCAAATGGTGCTTTTCGCAGAACGCGCACGTGGATTTCTACCAAACAACGTGCTAAGCATGCCGATGCTGCTCTTTTTAGCACCCGCGCACGGATTCGTGCGAAAACACGTTTTAAGCATGCACATGCATCTTTTGGTAGACGAGATTGAAGTTTTCTGCAAAACCACAAGATGTGCATGCAAATGGTGCTTTTCGCAGAACGCGCACGTGGATTTCTACCAAACAACGTGCTAAGCATGCCGATGCTGCTCTTTTTAGCACCCGCGCACGGATTCGTGCGAAAACGCGTTTTAAGCATGCACATGCATCTTGTGGTAGACGAGATTGAAGTTTTCTGCAAAACCACAATATGTGCATGCAAATGGTGCTTTTCGCAGAACGCGCACGTGGATTTCTACCAAACAACGTGCTAAGCATGCCGATGCTGCTCTTTTTAGCACCCGCGCACGGATTCGTGCGAAAACGCGTTTTAAGCATGCACATGCATCTTTTGGTAGACGAGATTGAAGTTTTCTGCAAAACCACAATATGTGCATGCAAATGGTGCTTTTCGCAGAACGCGCACGTGGATTTCTACCAAACAACGTGCTAAGCATGCCGATGCTGCTCTTTTTAGCACGCGCGCACGGATTCGTGCGAAAACGCGTTTTAAGCATGCACATGCATCTTTTGGTAGACGAGATTGAAGTTTTCTGCAAAACCACAAGATGTGCATGCAAATGGTGCTTTTCGCAGAACGCCCACGTGGATTTCTACCAAACAACGTGCTAAGCATGCCGATGCTGCTCTTTTTAGCACCCGCGCACGGATTTGTGCGAAAACGCGTTTTAAGCATGCACATGCATCTTTTGGTAGACAAGATTGAAGTTTTCTGCAAAACCACAAGATGTGCATGCAAATGGTGCTTTTCGCAGAACGCGCACGTGGATTTCTACCAAACAACGTGCTAAGCATGCCGATGCTGCTCTTTTTAGCACCCGCGCACGGATTCGTGCGAAAACGCGTTTTAAGCATGCACATGCATCTTTTGGTAGACGAGATTGAAGTTTTCTGCAAAACCACAAGATGTGCATGCAAATGGTGCTTTTCGCAGAACGCGCACGTCGATTTCTACCAACGTGCTAAGCATGCCGATGCTGCTCTTTTTAGCACCCGCGCACGGATTCGTGCGAAAACGCGTTTTAAGCATGCACATGCATCTTTTGGTAGACGAGATTGAAGTTTTCTGCAAAACCACAAGATTTGCATGCAAATGGTGCTTTTCGCAGAACGCGCACGTGGATTTCTACCAAACAACGTGCTAAGCATGCCGATGCTGCTCTTTTTAGTACCCGCGCACGGATTCGTGCGAAAACGCGTTTTAAGCATGCACATGCATCTTTTGGTAGACGAGATTGAAGTTTTCTGCAAAACCACAATATGTGCATGCAAATGGTGCTTTTCGCAGAACGCGCACGTCGATTTCTACCAAACAACGTGCTAAGCATGCCGATGCTGCTCTTTTTAGCACCCGCGCACGGGTTCGTGCGAAAACGCGTTTTAAGCATGCACATGCATCTTTTGGTAGACGAGATTGAAGTTTTCTGCAAAACCACAAGATGTGCATGCAAATGGTGCTTTTCGCAGAACGCCCACGTGGATTTCTACCAAACAACGTGCTAAGCATGCCGATGCTGCTCTTTTTAGCACCCGCGCACGTATTTGTGCGAAAACGCGTTTTAAGCATGCACATGCATCTTTTGGTAGACGAGATTGAAGTTTTCTGCAAAACCACAAGATGTGCATGCAAATGGTGCTTTTCGCAGAACGCGCACGTGGATTTCTACCAAACAACGTGCTAAGCATGCCGATGCTGCTCTTTTTAGCACCCGCGCACGGATTCGTGCGAAAACGCGTTTTAAGCATGCACATGCATCTTTTGGTAGACGCGGATGAAGTTTTCTGCAAAACCACAAGATGTGCATGCAAATGGTGCTTTTCGCAGAACGCGCACGTGGATTTCTACCAAACAACGTGCTAAGCATGCCGATGCTGCTCTTTTTAGTACCCGCGCACGGATTCGTGCGAAAACGCGTTTTAAGCATGCACATGCATCTTTTGGTAGACGAGATTGAAGTTTTCTGCAAAACCACAAGATGTGCATGCAAATGGTGCTTTTCGCAGAACGCGCACGTGGATTTCTACCAAACAACGTGCTAAGCATGCCGATGCTGCTCTTTTTAGCACCCGCGCACGGATTCGTGCGAAAACGCGTTTTAAGCATGCACATGCATCTTTTGGTAGACGAGATTGAAGTTTTCTGCAAAACCACAAGATGTGCATGCAAATGGTGCTTTTCGCAGAACGCGCACGTGGATTTCTACCAAACAACGTGCTAAGCATGCCGATGCTGCTCTTTTTAGCACCCGCGCACGGATTCGTGCGAAAACGCGTTTTAAGCATGCACATGCATCTTTTGGTAGACGAGATTGAAGTTTTCTGCAAAGCCACAATATGTGCATGCAAATGGTGCTTTTCGCAGAACGCGCACGTGGATTTCTACCAAACAACGTGCTAAGCATGCCGATGCTGCTCTTTTTAGCACCCGCGCACGGATTCGTGCGAAAACGCGTTTTAAGCATGCACATGCATCTTTTGGTAGACGAGATTGAAGTTTTCTGCAAAACCACAAGATGTGCATGCAAATGGTGCTTTTCGCAGAACGCCCACGTGGATTTCTACCAAACAACGTGCTAAGCATGCCGATGCTGCTCTTTTTAGCACCCGCGCACGGATTTGTGCGAAAACGCGTTTTAAGCATGCACATGCATCTTTTGGTAGAGGAGATTGAAGTTTTCTGCAAAACCACAAGATGTGCATGCAAATGGTGCTTTTCGCAGAACGCGCACGTGGATTTCTACCAAACAACGTGCTAAGCATGCCGATGCTGCTCTTTTTAGCACCCGCGCACGGATTCGTGCGAAAACGCGTTTTAAGCATGCACATGCATCTTTTGGTAGACGAGATTGAAGTTTTCTGCAAAACCACAAGATGCGCATGCAAATGGTGCTTTTCGCAGAACGCGCACGTGGATTTCTACCAAACAACGTGCTAAGCATGCCGATGCTGCTCTTTTTAGCACCCGCGCACGGATTCGTGCGAAAACACGTTTTAAGCATGCACATGCATCTTTTGGTAGACGAGATTGAAGTTTTCTGCAAAACCACAAGATGTGCATGCAAATGGTGCTTTTCGCAGAACGCGCACGTGGATTTCTACCAAACAACGTGCTAAGCATGCCGATGCTGCTCTTTTTAGCACCCGCGCACGGATTCGTGCGAAAACGCGTTTTAAGCATGCACATGCATCTTGTGGTAGACGAGATTGAAGTTTTCTGCAAAACCACAATATGTGCATGCAAATGGTGCTTTTCGCAGAACGCGCACGTGGATTTCTACCAAACAACGTGCTAAGCATGCCGATGCTGCTCTTTTTAGCACCCGCGCACGGATTCGTGCGAAAACGCGTTTTAAGCATGCACATGCATCTTTTGGTAGACGAGATTGAAGTTTTCTGCAAAACCACAATATGTGCATGCAAATGGTGCTTTTCGCAGAACGCGCACGTGGATTTCTACCAAACAACGTGCTAAGCATGCCGATGCTGCTCTTTTTAGCACGCGCGCACGGATTCGTGCGAAAACGCGTTTTAAGCATGCACATGCATCTTTTGGTAGACGAGATTGAAGTTTTCTGCAAAACCACAAGATGTGCATGCAAATGGTGCTTTTCGCAGAACGCCCACGTGGATTTCTACCAAACAACGTGCTAAGCATGCCGATGCTGCTCTTTTTAGCACCCGCGCACGGATTTGTGCGAAAACGCGTTTTAAGCATGCACATGCATCTTTTGGTAGACAAGATTGAAGTTTTCTGCAAAACCACAAGATGTGCATGCAAATGGTGCTTTTCGCAGAACGCGCACGTGGATTTCTACCAAACGACGTGCTAAGCATGCCGATGCTGCTCTTTTTAGCACCCGCGCACGGATTCGTGCGAAAACGCGTTTTAAGCATGCACATGCATCTTTTGGTAGACGAGATTGAAGTTTTCTGCAAAACCACAAGATGTGCATGCAAATGGTGCTTTTCGCAGAACGCGCACGTCGATTTCTACCAACGTGCTAAGCATGCCGATGCTGCTCTTTTTAGCACCCGCGCACGGATTCGTGCGAAAACGCGTTTTAAGCATGCACATGCATCTTTTGGTAGACGAGATTGAAGTTTTCTGCAAAACCACAAGATTTGCATGCAAATGGTGCTTTTCGCAGAACGCGCACGTGGATTTCTACCAAACAACGTGCTAAGCATGCCGATGCTGCTCTTTTTAGTACCCGCGCACGGATTCGTGCGAAAACGCGTTTTAAGCATGCACATGCATCTTTTGGTAGACGAGATTGAAGTTTTCTGCAAAACCACAATATGTGCATGCAAATGGTGCTTTTCGCAGAACGCGCACGTCGATTTCTACCAAACAACGTGCTAAGCATGCCGATGCTGCTCTTTTTAGCACCCGCGCACGGGTTCGTGCGAAAACGCGTTTTAAGCATGCACATGCATCTTTTGGTAGACGAGATTGAAGTTTTCTGCAAAACCACAAGATGTGCATGCAAATGGTGCTTTTCGCAGAACGCCCACGTGGATTTCTACCAAACAACGTGCTAAGCATGCCGATGCTGCTCTTTTTAGCACCCGCGCACGTATTTGTGCGAAAACGCGTTTTAAGCATGCACATGCATCTTTTGGTAGACGAGATTGAAGTTTTCTGCAAAACCACAAGATGTGCATGCAAATGGTGCTTTTCGCAGAACGCGCACGTGGATTTCTACCAAACAACGTGCTAAGCATGCCGATGCTGCTCTTTTTAGAACCCGCGCACGGATTCGTGCGAAAACGCGTTCTAAGCATGCACATGCATCTTTTGGTAGAGGAGATTGAAGTTTTCTGCAAAACCACAAGATTTGCATGCAAATGGTGCTTTTCGCAGAACGCGCACGTGGATTTCTACCAAACAACGTGCTAAGCATGCCGATGCTGCTCTTTTTAGCACCCGCGCACGGATTCGTGCGAAAACGCGTTTTAAGCATGCACATGCATCTTTTGGTAGACGAGATTGAAGTTTTCTGCAAAACCACAAGATGTGCATGCAAATGGTGCTTTTCGCAGAACGCCCACGTGGATTTCTAGCAAACAACGTGCTAAGCATGCCGATGCTGCTCTTTTTAGCACCCGCGCACGTATTTGTGCGAAAACGCGTTTTAAGCATGCACATGCATCTTTTGGTAGACGAGATTGAAGTTTTCTGCAAAACCACAAGATGTGCATGCAAATGGTGCTTTTCGCAGAACGCGCACGTGGATTTCTACCAAACAACGTGCTAAGCATGCCGATGCTGCTCTTTTTAGAACCCGCGCACGGATTCGTGCGAAAACGCGTTTTGAGCATGCACATGCATCTTTTGGTAGAGGAGATTGAAGTTTTCTGCAAAACCACAAGATGTGCATGCAAATGGTGCTTTTCGCAGAACGCGCACGTGGATTTCTACCAAACAACGTGCTAAGCATGCCGATGCTGCTCTTTTTAGCACCCGCGCACGGATTCGTGCGAAAACGCGTTTTAAGCATGCACATGCATCTTTTGGTAGACGAGATTGAAGTTTTCTGCAAAACCACAAGATGTGCATGCAAATGGTGCTTTTCGCAGAACGCGCACGTCGATTTCTACCAACGTGCTAAGCATGCCGATGCTGCTCTTTTTAGCACCCGCGCACGGATTCGTGCGAAAACGCGTTTTAAGCATGCACATGCATCTTTTGGTAGACGAGATTGAAGTTTTCTGCAAAACCACAAGATTTGCATGCAAATGGTGCTTTTCGCAGAACGCGCACGTGGATTTCTACCAAACAACGTGCTAAGCATGCCGATGCTGCTCTTTTTAGTACCCGCGCACGGATTCGTGCGAAAACGCGTTTTAAGCATGCACATGCATCTTTTGGTAGACGAGATTGAAGTTTTCTGCAAAACCACAATATGTGCATGCAAATGGTGCTTTTCGCAGAACGCGCACGTCGATTTCTACCAAACAACGTGCTAAGCATGCCGATGCTGCTCTTTTTAGCACCCGCGCACGGGTTCGTGCGAAAACGCGTTTTAAGCATGCACATGCATCTTTTGGTAGACGAGATTGAAGTTTTCTGCAAAACCACAAGATGTGCATGCAAATGGTGCTTTTCGCAGAACGCCCACGTGGATTTCTACCAAACAACGTGCTAAGCATGCCGATGCTGCTCTTTTTAGCACCCGCGCACGTATTTGTGCGAAAACGCGTTTTAAGCATGCACATGCATCTTTTGGTAGACGAGATTGAAGTTTTCTGCAAAACCACAAGATGTGCATGCAAATGGTGCTTTTCGCAGAACGCGCACGTGGATTTCTACCAAACAACGTGCTAAGCATGCCGATGCTGCTCTTTTTAGCACCCGCGCACGGATTCGTGCGAAAACGCGTTTTAAGCATGCACATGCATCTTTTGGTAGACGCGGATGAAGTTTTCTGCAAAACCACAAGATGTGCATGCAAATGGTGCTTTTCGCAGAACGCGCACGTGGATTTCTACCAAACAACGTGCTAAGCATGCCGATGCTGCTCTTTTTAGTACCCGCGCACGGATTCGTGCGAAAACGCGTTTTAAGCATGCACATGCATCTTTTGGTAGACGAGATTGAAGTTTTCTGCAAAACCACAAGATGTGCATGCAAATGGTGCTTTTCGCAGAACGCGCACGTGGATTTCTACCAAACAACGTGCTAAGCATGCCGATGCTGCTCTTTTTAGCACCCGCGCACGGATTCGTGCGAAAACGCGTTTTAAGCATGCACATGCATCTTTTGGTAGACGAGATTGAAGTTTTCTGCAAAACCACAAGATGTGCATGCAAATGGTGCTTTTCGCAGAACGCGCACGTGGATTTCTACCAAACAACGTGCTAAGCATGCCGATGCTGCTCTTTTTAGCACCCGCGCACGGATTCGTGCGAAAACGCGTTTTAAGCATGCACATGCATCTTTTGGTAGACGAGATTGAAGTTTTCTGCAAAGCCACAATATGTGCATGCAAATGGTGCTTTTCGCAGAACGCGCACGTGGATTTCTACCAAACAACGTGCTAAGCATGCCGATGCTGCTCTTTTTAGCACCCGCGCACGGATTCGTGCGAAAACGCGTTTTAAGCATGCACATGCATCTTTTGGTAGACGAGATTGAAGTTTTCTGCAAAACCACAAGATGTGCATGCAAATGGTGCTTTTCGCAGAACGCCCACGTGGATTTCTACCAAACAACGTGCTAAGCATGCCGATGCTGCTCTTTTTAGCACCCGCGCACGGATTTGTGCGAAAACGCGTTTTAAGCATGCACATGCATCTTTTGGTAGAGGAGATTGAAGTTTTCTGCAAAACCACAAGATGTGCATGCAAATGGTGCTTTTCGCAGAACGCGCACGTGGATTTCTACCAAACAACGTGCTAAGCATGCCGATGCTGCTCTTTTTAGCACCCGCGCACGGATTCGTGCGAAAACGCGTTTTAAGCATGCACATGCATCTTTTGGTAGACGAGATTGAAGTTTTCTGCAAAACCACAAGATGCGCATGCAAATGGTGCTTTTCGCAGAACGCGCACGTGGATTTCTACCAAACAACGTGCTAAGCATGCCGATGCTGCTCTTTTTAGCACCCGCGCACGGATTCGTGCGAAAACACGTTTTAAGCATGCACATGCATCTTTTGGTAGACGAGATTGAAGTTTTCTGCAAAACCACAAGATGTGCATGCAAATGGTGCTTTTCGCAGAACGCGCACGTGGATTTCTACCAAACAACGTGCTAAGCATGCCGATGCTGCTCTTTTTAGCACCCGCGCACGGATTCGTGCGAAAACGCGTTTTAAGCATGCACATGCATCTTGTGGTAGACGAGATTGAAGTTTTCTGCAAAACCACAATATGTGCATGCAAATGGTGCTTTTCGCAGAACGCGCACGTGGATTTCTACCAAACAACGTGCTAAGCATGCCGATGCTGCTCTTTTTAGCACCCGCGCACGGATTCGTGCGAAAACGCGTTTTAAGCATGCACATGCATCTTTTGGTAGACGAGATTGAAGTTTTCTGCAAAACCACAATATGTGCATGCAAATGGTGCTTTTCGCAGAACGCGCACGTGGATTTCTACCAAACAACGTGCTAAGCATGCCGATGCTGCTCTTTTTAGCACGCGCGCACGGATTCGTGCGAAAACGCGTTTTAAGCATGCACATGCATCTTTTGGTAGACGAGATTGAAGTTTTCTGCAAAACCACAAGATGTGCATGCAAATGGTGCTTTTCGCAGAACGCCCACGTGGATTTCTACCAAACAACGTGCTAAGCATGCCGATGCTGCTCTTTTTAGCACCCGCGCACGGATTTGTGCGAAAACGCGTTTTAAGCATGCACATGCATCTTTTGGTAGACAAGATTGAAGTTTTCTGCAAAACCACAAGATGTGCATGCAAATGGTGCTTTTCGCAGAACGCGCACGTGGATTTCTACCAAACAACGTGCTAAGCATGCCGATGCTGCTCTTTTTAGCACCCGCGCACGGATTCGTGCGAAAACGCGTTTTAAGCATGCACATGCATCTTTTGGTAGACGAGATTGAAGTTTTCTGCAAAACCACAAGATGTGCATGCAAATGGTGCTTTTCGCAGAACGCGCACGTCGATTTCTACCAACGTGCTAAGCATGCCGATGCTGCTCTTTTTAGCACCCGCGCACGGATTCGTGCGAAAACGCGTTTTAAGCATGCACATGCATCTTTTGGTAGACGAGATTGAAGTTTTCTGCAAAACCACAAGATTTGCATGCAAATGGTGCTTTTCGCAGAACGCGCACGTGGATTTCTACCAAACAACGTGCTAAGCATGCCGATGCTGCTCTTTTTAGTACCCGCGCACGGATTCGTGCGAAAACGCGTTTTAAGCATGCACATGCATCTTTTGGTAGACGAGATTGAAGTTTTCTGCAAAACCACAATATGTGCATGCAAATGGTGCTTTTCGCAGAACGCGCACGTCGATTTCTACCAAACAACGTGCTAAGCATGCCGATGCTGCTCTTTTTAGCACCCGCGCACGGGTTCGTGCGAAAACGCGTTTTAAGCATGCACATGCATCTTTTGGTAGACGAGATTGAAGTTTTCTGCAAAACCACAAGATGTGCATGCAAATGGTGCTTTTCGCAGAACGCCCACGTGGATTTCTACCAAACAACGTGCTAAGCATGCCGATGCTGCTCTTTTTAGCACCCGCGCACGTATTTGTGCGAAAACGCGTTTTAAGCATGCACATGCATCTTTTGGTAGACGAGATTGAAGTTTTCTGCAAAACCACAAGATGTGCATGCAAATGGTGCTTTTCGCAGAACGCGCACGTGGATTTCTACCAAACAACGTGCTAAGCATGCCGATGCTGCTCTTTTTAGAACCCGCGCACGGATTCGTGCGAAAACGCGTTCTAAGCATGCACATGCATCTTTTGGTAGAGGAGATTGAAGTTTTCTGCAAAACCACAAGATTTGCATGCAAATGGTGCTTTTCGCAGAACGCGCACGTGGATTTCTACCAAACAACGTGCTAAGCATGCCGATGCTGCTCTTTTTAGCACCCGCGCACGGATTCGTGCGAAAACGCGTTTTAAGCATGCACATGCATCTTTTGGTAGACGAGATTGAAGTTTTCTGCAAAACCACAAGATGTGCATGCAAATGGTGCTTTTCGCAGAACGCCCACGTGGATTTCTAGCAAACAACGTGCTAAGCATGCCGATGCTGCTCTTTTTAGCACCCGCGCACGTATTTGTGCGAAAACGCGTTTTAAGCATGCACATGCATCTTTTGGTAGACGAGATTGAAGTTTTCTGCAAAACCACAAGATGTGCATGCAAATGGTGCTTTTCGCAGAACGCGCACGTGGATTTCTACCAAACAACGTGCTAAGCATGCCGATGCTGCTCTTTTTAGAACCCGCGCACGGATTCGTGCGAAAACGCGTTTTGAGCATGCACATGCATCTTTTGGTAGAGGAGATTGAAGTTTTCTGCAAAACCACAAGATGTGCATGCAAATGGTGCTTTTCGCAGAACGCGCACGTGGATTTCTACCAAACAACGTGCTAAGCATGCCGATGCTGCTCTTTTTAGCACCCGCGCACGGATTCGTGCGAAAACGCGTTTTAAGCATGCACATGCATCTTTTGGTAGACGAGATTGAAGTTTTCTGCAAAACCACAAGATGTGCATGCAAATGGTGCTTTTCGCAGAACGCGCACGTGGATTTCTACCAAACAACGTGCTAAGCATGCCGATGCTGCTCTTTTTAGCACCCGCGCACGGATTCGTGCGAAAACGCGTTTTAAGCATGCACATGCATCTTTTGGTAGACGAGATTGAAGTTTTCTGCAATACCACAAGATGTGCATGCAAATGGTGCTTTTGGCAGAACGCGCACGTGGATTTCAACCAAACGACGTGCTAAGCATGCCGATGCTGCTCTTTTTAGCACCCGCGCACGGATTTGTGCGAAAACGCGTTTTAAGCATGCACATGCATCTTTTGGTAGACGAGATTGAAGTTTTCTGCAAAACCACAAGATGTGCATGCAAATGGTGCTCTTGGCAGAACGCGTACGTGGATTTCTACCAAACGACGTGCTAAGCATGCCGATGCTGCTCTTTTTAGCACCCGCGCACGGATTCGTGCGAAAACGCGTTTTAAGCATGCACATGCATCTTTTGGTAGACGAGATTGAAGTTTTCTGCAAAACCGCAAGATGTGCATGCAAATGGTGCTTTTCGCACAACGCGCACGTGGAGTTCTACCAAACAACGTGCTAAGCATGCCGATGCTGCTCTTTTTAGCACCCTCGCACGGATTCGTGCGAAAACGCGTTTTAAGCATGCACATGCATCTTTTGGTAGACGAGATTGAAGTTTTCTGCAAAACCACAAGATGTGCATGCAAATGGTGCTTTTCGCCGAACGCGCACGTGGATTTCTACCAAACAACGTGCTAAGCATGCCGATGCTGCTCTTTTTAGCACCCCGCGCACGGATTCGTGCGAAAACGCGTTTTAAGCATGCACATGCATCTTTTGGTAGACGAGATTGAAGTTTTCTGCAAAACCACAAGATGTGCATGCAAATGGTGCTTTTCGCAGAACGCGCACGTGGATTTCTACCAAACAACGTGCTAAGCATGCCGATGCTGCTCTTTTTAGCACCCGCGCACGGATTCGTGCGAAAACGCGTTTTAAGCATGCACATGCATCTTTTGGTAGACGCGGATGAAGTTTTCTGCAAAACCACAAGATGTGCATGCAAATGGTGCTTTTCGCAGAACGCGCACGTAGATTTCTACCAAACAACGTGCTAAGCATGCCGATGCTGCTCTTTTTAGCACCCGCGCACGGATTCGTGCGAAAACGCGTTTTAATCTTGCACATGCATCTCTTGGTAGACGCGGATGAAGTTTTCTGCAAAACCACAAGATGTGCATGCAAATGGTGCTTTTCGCAGAACGCGCACGTAGATTTCTACCAAACAACGTGCTAAGCATGCCGATGCTGCTCTTTTTAGCACCCGCGCACGGATTCGTGCGAAAACGCGTTTTAAGCTTGCACATGCATCTCTTGGTAGACGCGGATGAAGTTTTCTGCAAAACCACAAGATGTGCATGCAAATGGTGCTTTTGGCAGAACGCGCACGTGGATTTCTACCAAACGACGTGCTAAGCATGCCGATGCTGCTCTTTTTAGCACCCGCGCACGGATTCGTGCGAAAACGCGTTTTAAGCTTGCACATGCATCTTTTGGTAGACGCGGATGAAGTTTTCTGCAAAACCACAAGATGTGCATGCAAATGGTGCTTTTGGCAGAACGCGCACGTGGATTTCTACCAAACGACGTGCTAAGCATGCCGATGCTGCTCTTTTTAGCACCCGCGCACGGATTCGTGCGAAAACGCGTTTTAAGCATGCACATGCATCTTTTGGTAGACGCGGATGAAGTTTTCTGCAAAACCACAAGACGTGCATGCAAATGGTGCTCTTGGCAGAACGCGCACCTGGATTTCTACCAAACGACGTGCTAAGCATGCCGATGCTGCTCTTTTTAGCACCCGCGCACGGATTTGTGCGAAAACGCGTTTTAAGCATGCACATGCATCTTTTGGTAGACGAGATTGAAGTTTTCTGCAAAACCACAAGATGTGCATGCAAATGGTGCTTTTCGCAGAACGCGCACGTGGATTTCTACCAAACAACGTGCTAAGCATGCCGATGCTGCTCTTTTTAGCACCCGCGCACGGATTCGTGCGAAAACGCGTTTTAAGCATGCACATGCATCTTTTGGTAGACGCGGATGAAGTTTTCTGCAAAACCACAAGATGTGCATGCAAATGGTGCTTTTGGCAGAACGCGCACGTGGATTTCTACCAAACGACGTGCTAAGCATGCCGATGCTGCTCTTTTTAGCACCCGCGCACGGATTCGTGCGAAAACGCGTTTTAAGCATGCACATGCATCTTTTGGTAGACGCGGATGAAGTTTTCTGCAAAACCACAAGATATGCATGCAAATGGTGCTCTTGGCAGAACGCGCACGTGGATTTCTACCAAACGACGTGCTAAGCATGCCGATGCTGCTCTTTTTAGCACCCGCGCACGGATTTGTGCGAAAACGCGTTTTAAGCATGCACATGCATCTTTTGGTAGACGAGATTGAAGTTTTCTGCAAAACCACAAGATGTGCATGCAAATGGTGCTTTTCGCAGAACGCGCACGTGGATTTCTACCAAACAACGTGCTAAGCATGCCGATGCTGCTCTTTTTAGCACCCGCGCACGGATTCGTGCGAAAACGCGTTTTAAGCATGCACATGCATCTTTTGGTAGACGCGGATGAAGTTTTCTGCAAAACCACAAGATGTGCATGCAAATGGTGCTCTTGGCAGAACGCGCACGTGGATTTCTACCAAACAACGTGCTAAGCATGCCGATGCTGCTCTTTTTAGCACCCGCGCACGGATTCGTGCGAAAACGCGTTTTAAGCTTGCACATGCATCTTTTGGTAGACGCGGATGAAGTTTTCTGCAAAACCACAAGATGTGCATGCAAATGGTGCTTTTGGCAGAACGCGCACGTGGATTTCTACCAAACGACGTGCTAAGCATGCCGATGCTGCTCTTTTTAGCACCCGCGCACGGATTCGTGCGAAAACGCGTTTTAAGCATGCACATGCATCTTTTGGTAGACGCGGATGAAGTTTTCTGCAAAACCACAAGACGTGCATGCAAATGGTGCTCTTGGCAGAACGCGCACGTGGATTTCTACCAAACGACGTGCTAAGCATGCCGATGCTGCTCTTTTTAGCACCCGCGCACGGATTTGTGCGAAAACGCGTTTTAAGCATGCACATGCATCTTTTGGTAGACGAGATTGAAGTTTTCTGCAAAACCACAAGATGTGCATGCAAATGGTGCTTTTCGCAGAACGCGCACGTGGATTTCTACCAAACAACGTGCTAAGCATGCCGATGCTGCTCTTTTTAGCACCCGCGCACGGATTCGTGCGAAAACGCGTTTTAAGCATGCACATGCATCTTTTGGTAGACGCGGATGAAGTTTTCTGCAAAACCACAAGATATGCATGCAAATGGTGCTCTTGGCAGAACGCGCACGTGGATTTCTACCAAACGACGTGCTAAGCATGCCGATGCTGCTCTTTTAGCACCCGCGCACGGATTTGTGCGAAAACGCGTTTTAAGCATGCACATGCATCTTTTGGTAGACGAGATTGAAGTTTTCTGCAAAACCACAAGATGTGCATGCAAATGGTGCTTTTCGCAGAACGCGCACGTGGATTTCTACCAAACAACGTGCTAAGCATGCCGATGCTGCTCTTTTTAGCACCCGGGCACGGATTCGTGCGAAAACGCGTTTTAAGCATGCACATGCATCTTTTGGTAGACGCGGATAAAGTTTTCTGCAAAACCACAAGATGTGCATGCAAATGGTGCTTTTCGCAGAACGCGCACGTGGATTTCTACCAAACAACGTGCTAAGCATGCCGATGCTGCTCTTTTTAGCA
This sequence comes from Dermacentor andersoni, assembly GCF_023375885.2. NCBI lineage: Eukaryota > Metazoa > Arthropoda > Arachnida > Ixodida > Ixodidae > Dermacentor > Dermacentor andersoni. The sequence continues at coordinate 4,523 of NW_027315303.1, read as the reverse complement.
CCCGCGCACGGATTCGTGCGAAAACGCGTTTTAAGCATGCACATGCATCTTTTGGTAGACGAGATTGAAGTTTTCTGCAAAACCACAAGATGTGCATGCAAATGGTGCTTTTCGCAGAACGCGCACGTGGATTTCTACCAAACAACGTGCTAAGCATGCCGATGCTGCTCTTTTTAGCACCCGCAACGGATTCGTGCGGAAACGCGTTTTAAGCATGCACGTGCATCTTTTGGTAGACGAGATTGAAGTTTTCTGCAAAACCACAATATGTGCATGCAAATGGTGCTTTTCGCAGAACGCGCACGTGGATTTCTACCAAACAACGTGCTAAGCATGCCGATGCTGCTCTTTTTAGCACCCGCGCACGGATTCGTGCGAAAACGCGTTTTAAGCTTGCACATGCATCTTTTGGTAGACGCGGATGAAGTTTTCTGCAAAACCACAAGATGTGCATGCAAATGGTGCTTTTGGCAGAACGCGCACGTGGATTTCTACCAAACGACGTGCTAAGCATGCCGATGCTGCTCTTTTTAGCACCCGCGCACGGATTCGTGCGAAAACGCGTTTTAAGCATGCACATGCATCTTTTGGTAGACGCGGATGAAGTTTTCTGCAAAACCACAAGACGTGCATGCAAATGGTGCTCTTGGCAGAACGCGCACGTGGATTTCTACCAAACGACGTGCTAAGCATGCCGATGCTGCTCTTTTTAGCACCCGCGCACGGATTTGTGCGAAAACGCGTTTTAAGCATGCACATGCATCTTTTGGTAGACGAGATTGAAGTTTTCTGCAAAACCACAAGATGTGCATGCAAATGGTGCTTTTCGCAGAACGCGCACGTGGATTTCTACCAAACAACGTGCTAAGCATGCCGATGCTGCTCTTTTTAGCACCCGCGCACGGATTCGTGCGAAAACGCGTTTTAAGCATGCACATGCATCTTTTGGTAGACGAGATTGAAGTTTTCTGCAAAACCACAAGATGTGCATGCAAATGGTGCTTTTCGCAGAACGCCCACGTGGATTTCTAGCAAACAACGTGCTAAGCATGCCGATGCTGCTCTTTTTAGCACCCGCGCACGTATTTGTGCGAAAACCGCGTTTTAAGCATGCACATGCATCTTTTGGTAGACGAGATTGAAGTTTTCTGCAAAACCACAAGATGTGCATGCAAATGGTGCTTTTCGCAGAACGCGCACGTGGATTTCTACCAAACAACGTGCTAAGCATGCCGATGCTGCTCTTTTTAGAACCCGCGCACGGATTCGTGCGAAAACGCGTTTTGAGCATGCACATGCATCTTTTGGTAGAGGAGATTGAAGTTTTCTGCAAAACCACAAGATGTGCATGCAAATGGTGCTTTTCGCAGAACGCGCACGTGGATTTCTACCAAACAACGTGCTAAGCATGCCGATGCTGCTCTTTTTAGCACCCGCGCACGGATTCGTGCGAAAACGCGTTTTAAGCATGCACATGCATCTTTTGGTAGACGAGATTGAAGTTTTCTGCAAAACCACAAGATGTGCATGCAAATGGTGCTTTTCGCAGAACGCGCACGTGGATTTCTACCAAACAACGTGCTAAGCATGCCGATGCTGCTCTTTTTAGCACCCGCGCACGGATTCGTGCGAAAACGCGTTTTAAGCATGCACATGCATCTTTTGGTAGACGAGATTGAAGTTTTCTGCAATACCACAAGATGTGCATGCAAATGGTGCTTTTGGCAGAACGCGCACGTGGATTTCAACCAAACGACGTGCTAAGCATGCCGATGCTGCTCTTTTTAGCACCCGCGCACGGATTTGTGCGAAAACGCGTTTTAAGCATGCACATGCATCTTTTGGTAGACGAGATTGAAGTTTTCTGCAAAACCACAAGATGTGCATGCAAATGGTGCTCTTGGCAGAACGCGTACGTGGATTTCTACCAAACGACGTGCTAAGCATGCCGATGCTGCTCTTTTTAGCACCCGCGCACGGATTCGTGCGAAAACGCGTTTTAAGCATGCACATGCATCTTTTGGTAGACGAGATTGAAGTTTTCTGCAAAACCGCAAGATGTGCATGCAAATGGTGCTTTTCGCACAACGCGCACGTGGAGTTCTACCAAACAACGTGCTAAGCATGCCGATGCTGCTCTTTTTAGCACCCTCGCACGGATTCGTGCGAAAACGCGTTTTAAGCATGCACATGCATCTTTTGGTAGACGAGATTGAAGTTTTCTGCAAAACCACAAGATGTGCATGCAAATGGTGCTTTTCGCCGAACGCGCACGTGGATTTCTACCAAACAACGTGCTAAGCATGCCGATGCTGCTCTTTTTAGCACCCGCGCACGGATTCGTGCGAAAACGCGTTTTAAGCATGCACATGCATCTTTTGGTAGACGAGATTGAAGTTTTCTGCAAAACCACAAGATGTGCATGCAAATGGTGCTTTTCGCAGAACGCGCACGTGGATTTCTACCAAACAACGTGCTAAGCATGCCGATGCTGCTCTTTTTAGCACCCGCGCACGGATTCGTGCGAAAAACGCGTTTTAAGCATGCACATGCATCTTTTGGTAGACGCGGATGAAGTTTTCTGCAAAACCACAAGATGTGCATGCAAATGGTGCTTTTCGCAGAACGCGCACGTAGATTTCTACCAAACAACGTGCTAAGCATGCCGATGCTGCTCTTTTTAGCACCCGCGCACGGATTCGTGCGAAAACGCGTTTTAATCTTGCACATGCATCTCTTGGTAGACGCGGATGAAGTTTTCTGCAAAACCACAAGATGTGCATGCAAATGGTGCTTTTCGCAGAACGCGCACGTAGATTTCTACCAAACAACGTGCTAAGCATGCCGATGCTGCTCTTTTTAGCACCCGCGCACGGATTCGTGCGAAAACGCGTTTTAAGCTTGCACATGCATCTCTTGGTAGACGCGGATGAAGTTTTCTGCAAAACCACAAGATGTGCATGCAAATGGTGCTTTTGGCAGAACGCGCACGTGGATTTCTACCAAACGACGTGCTAAGCATGCCGATGCTGCTCTTTTTAGCACCCGCGCACGGATTCGTGCGAAAACGCGTTTTAAGCTTGCACATGCATCTTTTGGTAGACGCGGATGAAGTTTTCTGCAAAACCACAAGATGTGCATGCAAATGGTGCTTTTGGCAGAACGCGCACGTGGATTTCTACCAAACGACGTGCTAAGCATGCCGATGCTGCTCTTTTTAGCACCCGCGCACGGATTCGTGCGAAAACGCGTTTTAAGCATGCACATGCATCTTTTGGTAGACGCGGATGAAGTTTTCTGCAAAACCACAAGACGTGCATGCAAATGGTGCTCTTGGCAGAACGCGCACCTGGATTTCTACCAAACGACGTGCTAAGCATGCCGATGCTGCTCTTTTTAGCACCCGCGCACGGATTTGTGCGAAAACGCGTTTTAAGCATGCACATGCATCTTTTGGTAGACGAGATTGAAGTTTTCTGCAAAACCACAAGATGTGCATGCAAATGGTGCTTTTCGCAGAACGCGCACGTGGATTTCTACCAAACAACGTGCTAAGCATGCCGATGCTGCTCTTTTTAGCACCCGCGCACGGATTCGTGCGAAAACGCGTTTTAAGCATGCACATGCATCTTTTGGTAGACGCGGATGAAGTTTTCTGCAAAACCACAAGATGTGCATGCAAATGGTGCTTTTGGCAGAACGCGCACGTGGATTTCTACCAAACGACGTGCTAAGCATGCCGATGCTGCTCTTTTTAGCACCCCGCGCACGGATTCGTGCGAAAACGCGTTTTAAGCATGCACATGCATCTTTTGGTAGACGCGGATGAAGTTTTCTGCAAAACCACAAGATATGCATGCAAATGGTGCTCTTGGCAGAACGCGCACGTGGATTTCTACCAAACGACGTGCTAAGCATGCCGATGCTGCTCTTTTTAGCACCCGCGCACGGATTTGTGCGAAAACGCGTTTTAAGCATGCACATGCATCTTTTGGTAGACGAGATTGAAGTTTTCTGCAAAACCACAAGATGTGCATGCAAATGGTGCTTTTCGCAGAACGCGCACGTGGATTTCTACCAAACAACGTGCTAAGCATGCCGATGCTGCTCTTTTTAGCACCCGCGCACGGATTCGTGCGAAAACGCGTTTTAAAGCATGCACATGCATCTTTTGGTAGACGCGGATGAAGTTTTCTGCAAAACCACAAGATGTGCATGCAAATGGTGCTCTTGGCAGAACGCGCACGTGGATTTCTACCAAACAACGTGCTAAGCATGCCGATGCTGCTCTTTTTAGCTCTTTTTAGCACCCGCGCACGGATTCGTGCGAAAACGCGTTTTAAGCTTGCACATGCATCTTTTGGTAGACGCGGATGAAGTTTTCTGCAAAACCACAAGATGTGCATGCAAATGGTGCTTTTGGCAGAACGCGCACGTGGATTTTCTACCAAACGACGTGCTAAGCATGCCGATGCTGCTCTTTTTAAGCACCCGCGCACGGATTCGTGCGAAAACGCGTTTTA
>NW_027315302.1:0-42037 GCF_023375885.2 Dermacentor andersoni | reverse complement strand
ACACCACGCGAGACAGATCAGCATCGGCATGCTTAGCACGTCGTTTGGTAGAAATCCACGTGCGCTTTCTGCCAAAAACACCATTTGCATGCACATCTTGTGGTTTTGCAGAAAACTTCATCCGCGTCTACCAAAACATGCATGTGCATGCTTAAAACGCGTTTTCGCACAAATCCGTGCGCGGGTGCTAAAAAGAGCAGCATCGGCATGCTTAGTACGTCGTTTGGTAGAAATCCACGTGCGCGTTCTGCCAAAAGCACCATTTGCATGCACATCTTGTGGTTTTGCAGAAAACTTCATCCGCGTCTACCAAAAGATGCATGTGCATGCTTAAAACGCGTTTTCGCACAAATCCGTGCGCGGGTGCTAAAAAGAGTAGCATCGGCATGCTTAGCACGTCGTTTGGTAGAAATCCACGTGCGCGTTCTGCCAAAAGCACCATTTGCATGCACATCTTGTGGTTTTGCAGAAACTTCATCCGCGTCTACCAAAAGATGCATGTGCATGCTTAAAACGCGTTTTCGCACAAATCCGTACGCGGGTGCTAAAAAGAGCAGCATCGGCATGCTTAGCACGTCGTTTTGGTAGAAATCCACGTGCGCGTTCTGCCAAAAGCACCATTTGCATGCACATCTTGTGGTTTTGCAGAAAACTTCATCCGCGTCTACCAAAAGATGCATGTGCATGCTTAAAACGCGTTTTCGCACAAATCCGGGCGCAGGTGCTAAAAAGAGCAGCATCGGCATGCTTAGCACGTCGTTTGGTAGAAATCCACGTGCGCGTTCTGCCAAAAGCACCATTTGCATGCACATCTTGTGGTTTTGCAGAAAACTTCATCCGCGTCTACCAAAAGATGCATGTGCATGCTTAAAACGCGTTTTCGCACAAATCCGTGCGCGGGTGCTAAAAAGAGCAGCATCGGCATGCTTAGCACGTCGTTTGGTAGAAATCCACGTGCGCGTTCTGCCAAAAGCACCATTTGCATGCACATCTTCTGGTTTTGCAGAAAACTTCATCCGCGTCTACCAAAAGATGCATGTGCATGCTTAAAACGCGTTTTCGCACAAATCCGTGCGCGGGTGCTAAAAAGAGCAGCATCGGCATGCTTAGCACGTCGTTTGGTAGAAATCCACGTGCGCTTTCTGCCAAAAGCACCATTTGCATGCACATCTTGTGGTTTTGCAGAAAACTTCATCCGCGTCTACCAAAAGATGCATGTGCATGCTTAAAACGCGTTTTCGCACAAATCCGTGCGCGGGTGCTAAAAAGAGCAGCATCGGCATGCTTAGCACGTCGTTTGGTAGAAATCCACGAGCGCGTTCTGCCAAAAGCACCATTTGCATGCACATCTTGTGGTTTTGCAGAAAACTTCATCCGCGTCTACCAAAGATGCATGTGCATGCTTAAAACGCGTTTTCGCACAAATCCGTGCACGGGTGCTAAAAAGAGCAGCATCGGCATGCTTAGCACGTCGTTTGGTAGAAATCCACGTGCGCGTTCTGCCAAAAGCACCATTTGCATGCACATCTTGTGGTTTTGCAGAAAACTTCATCCGCGTCTACCAAAAGATGCATGTGCATGCTTAAAAACGCGTTTTCGCACAAATCCGTGCGCGGGTGCTAAAAAGAGCAGCATCGGCATGCTTAGCACGTCGTTTGGTAGAAATCCACGTGCGCGTTCTGCCAAAAGCACCATTTGCATGCACATCTTCTGGTTTTGCAGAAAACTTCATCCGCGTCTACCAAAAGATGCATGTGCATGCTTAAAAACGCGTTTTCGCACAAATCCGTGCGCGGGTGCTAAAAAGAGCAGCATCGGCATGCTTAGCACGTCGTCTGGTAGAAATCCACGTGCGCGTTCTGCAAAAAAGCACCATTTGCATGCACATCTCGTGGTTTTGCAGAAAACTTCATCCGCGCCTACCAAAAGATGCATGTGCATGCTTAAAACGCGTTTTCGCACAAATGCGTGCGCGGGTGCTAAAAAGAGCAGCATCGGCATGCTTAGCACATCGTTTGGTAGAAATCCACGTGCGCGTTCTGCCAAAAGCACCATTTGCATGCACATCTTGTGGTTTGCAGAAAACTTCATCCGCGTCTACCAAAAGATGCATGTGCATGCTTAAAACGCGTTTTCGCACAAATCCGTGCGCGTGTGCTAAAAAGAGCACATCGGCATGCTTAGCACGTCGTTTGGTAGAAATCCACGTGCGCGTTCTGCCAAAAGCACCATTTGCATGCACATCTTCTGGTTTTGCAGAAAACTTCATCCGCGTCTACCAAAAGATGCATGTGCATGCTTAAAACGCGTTTTCGCACAAATCCGTGCGCGGGTGCTAAAAAGAGCACATCGGCATGCTTAGCACGTCGTTTGGTAGAAATCCACGTGCGCGTTCTGCCAAAAGCACCATTTGCATGCACATCTTCTGGTTTTGCAGAAAACTTCATCCGCGTCTACCAAAAGATGCATGTGCATGCTTAAAAACGCGTTTTCGCACAAATCCGTGCGCGGGTGCTAAAAAGAGCAGCATCGGCATGCTTAGCACGTCGTCTGGTAGAAATCCACGTGCGCGTTCTGCAAAAAGCACCATTTGCATGCACATCTTGTGTTTTGCAGAAAACTTCATCCGCGTCTACCAAAAGATGAATGTGCATGCTTAAAAACGCGTTTTCGCACAAATGCGTGCGCGGGTGCTAAAAAGAGCAGCATCGGCATGCTTAGCACATCGTTTGGTAGAAATCCACGTGCGCGTTCTGCCAAAAGCACCATTTGCATGCACATCTTGTGGTTTTGCAGAAAACTTCATCCGCGTCTACCAAAAGATGCATGTGCATGCTTAAAACGCGTTTTCGCACAAATCCGTGCGCGGGTGCTAAAAAGAGCACATCGGCATGCTTAGCACGTCGTTTGGTAGAAATCCACGTGCGCGTTCTGCCAAAAGCACCATTTGCATGCACATCTTGTGGTTTTGCAGAAAACTTCATCCGCGTCTACCAAAAGATGCATGTGCATGCTTAAAACGCGTTTTCGCACAAATCCGTGCGCGGGTGCTAAAAAGAGCAGCATCGGCATGCTTAGCACGTCGTTTGGTAGAAATCCACGTGCGCGTTCTGCCAAAAGCACCATTTGCATGCACATCTTGTGGTTTTGCAGAAAACTTCATCCGCGTCTACCAAAAGATGCATGTGCATGCTTAAAAAACGCGTTTTCCGCACAAATCCGTACGCGGGTGCTAAAAAGAGCAGCATCGGCATGCTTAGCACGTCGTTTGGTAGAAATCCACGTGCGCGTTCTGCCAAAAGCACCATTTGCATGCACATCTTGTTGTTTTGCAGAAAACTTCATCCGCGTCTACCAAAAGATGCATGTGCATGCTTAAAAAAACGCGTTTTCCGCACAAATCCGGGCGCAGGTGCTAAAAAGAGCAGCATCGGCATGCTTAGCACGTCGTTTGGTAGAAATCCACGTGCGCGTTCTGCCAAAAGCACCATTTGCATGCACATCTTGTGGTTTTGCAGAAAACTTCATCCGCGTCTACCAAAAGATGCATGTGCATGCTTAAAACGCGTTTTCGCACAAATCCGTGCGCGGGTGCTAAAAGAGCAGCATCGGCATGCTTAGCACGTCGTTTGGTAGAAATCCACGTGCGCGTTCTGCCAAAAGCACCATTTGCATGCACATCTTCTGGTTTTGCAGAAAACTTCATCCGCGTCTACCAAAAGATGCATGTGCATGCTTAAAACGCGTTTTCGCACAAATCCGTGCGCGGGTGCTAAAAAGAGCAGCATCGGCATGCTTAGCACGTCGTTTGGTAGAAATCCACGTGCGCTTTCTGCCAAAAAGCACCATTTGCATGCACATCTTGTGGTTTTGCAGAAAACTTCATCCGCGTCTACCAAAAGATGCATGTGCATGCTTAAAACGCGTTTTCGCACAAATCCGTGCGCGGGTGCTAAAAAGAGCAGCATCGGCATGCTTAGCACGTCGTTTGGTAGAAATCCACGAGCGCGTTCTGCCAAAAGCACCATTTGCATGCACATCTTGTGGTTTTGCAGAAAACTTCATCCGCGTCTACCAAAAGATGCATGTGCATGCTTAAAACGCGGTTTTCGCACAAATCCGTGCGCGGGTGCTAAAAAGAGCAGCATCGGCATGCTTAGCACGTCGTTTGGTAGAAATCCACGTGCGCGTTCTGCCAAAAGCACCATTTGCATGCACATCTTCTGGTTTTGCAGAAAACTTCATCCGCGTCTACCAAAAGATGCATGTGCATGCTTAAAACGCGTTTTCGCACAAATGCGTGCGCGGGTGCTAAAAAGAGCAGCATCGGCATGCTTAGCACATCGTTTGGTAGAAATCCACGTGCGCGTTCTGCCAAAAGCACCATTTGCATGCACATCTTGTGGTTTTGCAGAAAACTTCATCCGCGTCTACCAAAAGATGCATGTGCATGCTTAAAACGCGTTTTCGCACAAATCCGTGCGCGGGTGCTAAAAAGAGCACATCGGCATGCTTAGCACGTCGTTTGGTAGAAATCCACGTGCGCGTTCTGCCAAAAGCACCATTTGCATGCACATCTTCTGGTTTTGCAGAAAACTTCATCCGCGTCTACCAAAAGATGCATGTGCATGCTTAAAACGCGTTTTCGCACAAATCCGTGCGCGGGTGCTAAAAAGAGCAGCATCGGCATGCTTAGCACGTCGTTTGGTAGAAATCCACGTGCGCGTTCTGCCAAAAGCACCATTTGCATGCACATCTTGTGGTTTTGCAGAAAACTTCATCCGCGTCTACCAAAAGATGCATGTGCATGCTTAAAACACGTTTTCGCACAAATCCGTGCGCGGGTGCTAAAAAGAGCAGCATCGGCATGCTTAGCACATCGTCTGGTAGAAATCCACGTGCGCGTTCTGCAAAAAGCACCATTTGCATGCACATCTTGTGGTTTTGCAGAAAACTTCATCCGCGTCTACCAAAAGATGAATGTGCATGCTTAAAAACGCGTTTTCGCACAAATGCGTGCGCGGGTGCTAAAAAGAGCAGCATCGGCATGCTTAGCACGTCGTTTGGTAGAAATCCACGTGCGCTTTCTGCCAAAAGCACCATTTGCATGCACATCTTGTGGTTTTGCAGAAAACTTCATCCGCGTCTACCAAAAGATGCATGTGCATGCTTAAAACGCGTTTTCGCACAAATCCGTGCGCGGGTGCTAAAAAGAGCAGCATCGGCATGCTTAGCACGTCGTTTGGTAGAAATCCACGTGCGCGTTCTGCCAAAAGCACCATTTGCATGCACATCTTGTGGTTTTGCAGAAAACTTCATCCGCGTCTACCAAAAGATGCATGTGCATGCTTAAAACGCGTTTTCGCACAAATCCGTGCGCGGGTGCTAAAAAGAGCAGCATCGGCATGCTTAGCACGTCGTTTGGTAGAAATCCACATGCGCGTTCTGCCAAAAGCACCATTTGCATGCACATCTTGTGGTTTTGCAGAAAACTTCATCCGCGTCTACCAAAAGATGCATGTGCATGCTTAAAACGCGTTTTCGCACAAATCCGTGTGCGGGTGCTAAAAAGAGCAGCATCGGCATGCTTAGCACGTCGTTTGGTAGAAATCCACGTGCGCGTTCTTCCAAAAGCACCATTTGCATGCACATCTTCTGGTTTTGCAGAAAACTTCATCCGCGTCTACCAAAAGATGCATGTGCATGCTTAAAACGCGTTTTCGCACAAATCCGTGCGCGGGTGCTAAAAAGAGCAGCATCGGCATGCTTAGCACGTCGTTTGGTAGAAATCCACGTGCGCGTTCTGCCAAAAGCACCATTTGCATGCACATCTTGTGGTTTTGCAGAAAACTTCATCCGCGTCTACCAAAAGATGCATGTGCATGCTTAAAACGCGTTTTCGCACAAATCCGTGCGCGGGTGCTAAAAAGAGCAGCATCGGCATGCTTAGCACGTCGTCTGGTAGAAATCCACGTGCGCGTTCTGCAAAAAGCACCATTTGCATGCACATCTTGTGGTTTTGCAGAAAACTTCATCCGCGCCTACCAAAAGATGCATGTGCATGCTTAAAACGCGTTTTCGCACAAATGCGTGCGCGGGTGCTAAAAAGAGCAGCATCGGCATGCTTAGCACATCGTTTGGTAGAAATCCACGTGCGCGTTCTGCCAAAAGCACCATTTGCATGCACATCTTGTGGTTTTGCAGAAAACTTCATCCGCGTCTACCAAAAGATGCATGTGCATGCTTAAAACGCGTTTTCGCACAAATCCGTGCGCGGGTGCTAAAAAGAGCAGCATCGGCATGCTTAGCACGTCGTTTGGTAGAAATCCACGAGCGCGTTCTGCCAAAAGCACCATTTGCATGCACATCTTGTGGTTTTGCAGAAAACTTCATCCGCGTCTACCAAAAGATGCATGTGCATGCTTAAAACGCGTTTTCGCACAAATCCGTGCACGGGTGCTAAAAAGAGCAGCATCGGCATGCTTAGCACGTCGTTTGGTAGAAATCCACGTGCGCGTTCTGCCAAAAGCACCATTTGCATGCACATCTTGTGGTTTTGCAGAAAACTTCATCCGCGTCTACCAAAAGATGCATGTGCATGCTTAAAACGCGTTTTCGCACAAATCCGTGCGCGGGTGGTTAAAAGAGCAGCATCGGCATGCTTAGCACGTCGTTTGGTAGAAATCCACGTGCGCGTTCTGCCAAAAGCACCATTTGCATGCACATCTTCTGGTTTTGCAAAAAACTTCATCCGCGTCTACCAAAAGATGCATGTGCATGCTTAAAACGCGTTTTCGCACAAATCCGTGCGCGGGTGCTAAAAAGAGCAGCATCGGCATGCTTAGCACGTCGTCTGGTAGAAATCCACGTGCGCGTTCTGCAAAAAGCACCATTTGCATGCACATCTTGTGGTTTTGCAGAAAACTTCATCCGCGCCTACCAAAAGATGCATGTGCATGCTTAAAACGCGTTTTCGCACAAATGCGTGCGCGGGTGCTAAAAAGAGCAGCATCGGCATGCTTAGCACATCGTTTGGTAGAAATCCACGTGCGCGTTCTGCCAAAAGCACGATTTGCATGCACATATTGTGGTTTTGCAGAAAACTTCATCCGCGTCTACCAAAAGATGCATGTGCATGCTTAAAACGCGTTTTCGCACAAATCCGTGCGCGGGTGCTAAAAAGAGCACATCGGCATGCTTAGCACGTCATTTGGTAGAAATCCACGTGCGCGTTCTGCCAAAAGCACCATTTGCATGCACATCTTCTGGTTTTGCAGAAAACTTCATCCGCGTCTACCAAAAGATGCATGTGCATGCTTAAAACGCGTTTTCGCACAAATCCGTGCGCGGGTGCTAAAAAGAGCAGCATCGGCATGCTTAGCACGTCGTTTGGTAGAAATCCACGTGCGCGTTCTGCCAAAAGCACCATTTGCATGCACATCTTGTGGTTTTGCAGAAAACTTCATCCGCGTCTACCAAAAGATGCATGTGCATGCTTAAAACACGTTTTCGCACAAATCCGTGCGCGGGTGCTAAAAAGAGCAGCATCGGCATGCTTAGCACGTCGTCTGGTAGAAATCCACGTGCGCGTTCTGCAAAAAGCACCATTTGCATGCACATCTTGTGGTTTTGCAGAAAACTTCATCCGTGTCTACCAAAAGATGAATGTGCATGCTTAAAACGCGTTTTCGCACAAATGCGTGCGCGGGTGCTAAAAAGAGCAGCATCGGCATGCTTAGCACGTCGTTTGGTAGAAATCGACGTGCGCTTTCTGCCAAAAGCACCATTTGCATGCACATCTTGTGGTTTTGCAGAAAACTTCATCCGCGTCTACCAAAAGATGCATGTGCATGCTTAAAACGCGTTTTCGCACAAATCCGTGCGCGGGTGCTAAAAAGAGCAGCATCGGCATGCTTAGCACGTCGTTTGGTAGAAATCCACGTGCGCGTTCTGCCAAAAGCACCATTTGCATGCACATCTTGTGGTTTTGCAGAAAACTTCATCCGCGTCTACCAAAAGATGCATGTGCATGCTTAAAACGCGTTTTCGCACAAATCCGTGCGCGGGTGCTAAAAAGAGCAGCATCGGCATGCTTAGCACGTCGTTTGGTAGAAATCCACGTGCGCGTTCTGCCAAAAGCACCATTTGCATGCACATCTTGTGGTTTTGCAGAAAACTTCATCCGCGTCTACCAAAAGATGCATGTGCATGCTTAAAACGCGTTTTCGCACAAATCCGTGCGCGGGTGCTAAAAAGAGCAGCATCGGCATGCTTAGCACGTCGTTTGGTAGAAATCCACGTGCGCGTTCTGCCAAAAGCACCATTTGCATGCACATCTTCTGGTTTTGCAGAAAACTTCATCCGCGTCTACCAAAAGATGCATGTGCATGCTTAAAACGCGTTTTCGCACAAATCCGTGCGCGGGTGCTAAAAAGAGCAGCATCGGCATGCTTAGCACGTCGTTTGGTAGAAATCCACGTGCGCGTTCTGCCAAAAGCACCATTTGCATGCACATCTTGTGGTTTTGCAGAAAACTTCATCCGCGTCTACCAAAAGATGCATGTGCATGCTTAAAACACGTTTTCGCACAAATCCGTGCGCGGGTGCTAAAAAGAGCAGCATCGGCATGCTTAGCACGTCGTCTGGTAGAAATCCACGTGCGCGTTCTGCAAAAAGCACCATTTGCATGCACATCTTGTGGTTTTGCAGAAAACTTCATCCGCGTCTACCAAAAGATGCATGTGCATGCTTAAAACGCGTTTTCGCACAAATCCGTGCGCGGGTGCTAAAAAGAGCAGCATCGGCATGCTTAGCACGTCGTTTGGTAGAAATCCACGTGCGCGTTCTGCCAAAAGCACCATTTGCATGCACATGTTGTGGTTTTGCAGAAAACTTCATCCGCGTCTACCAAAAGATGCATGTGCATGCTTAAAACGCGTTTTCGCACAAATCCGTGCGCGGGTGCTAAAAAGAGCAGCATCGGCATGCTTAGCACGTCGTTTGGTAGAAATCCACGTGCGCGTTCTGCCAAAAGCACCATTTGCATGCACATCTTGTGGTTTTGCAGAAAACTTCATCCGCGTCTACCAAAAGAGGCATGTGCATGCTTAAAACGCGTTTTCGCACAAATCCGTGCGCGGGTGCTAAAAAGAGCAGCATCGGCATGCTTAGCACGTCGTTTGGTAGAAATCCACGTGCGCGTTCTGCCAAAAGCACCATTTGCATGCACATCTTGTGGTTTTGCAGAAAACTTCATCCGCGTCTACCAAAACATGCATGTGCATGCTTAAAACGCGTTTTCGCACAAATCCGTGCGCGGGTGCTAAAAAGAGCAGCATCGGCATGCTTAGCACGTCGTTTGGTAGAAATCCACGTGCGCGTTCTGCCAAAAGCACCATTTGCATGCACATCTTGTGGTTTTGCAGAAAACTTCATCCGCGTCTACCAAAAGATGCATGTGCATGCTTAAAACGCGTTTTCGCACAAATCCGTGCGCGGGTGCTAAAAAGAGCAGCATCGGCATGCTTAGCACGTCGTCTGGTAGAAATCCACGTGCGCGTTCTGCAAAAAGCACCATTTGCATGCACATCTTGTGGTTTTGCAGAAAACTTCATCCGCGTCTACCAAAAGATGCATGTGCATGCTTAAAACGCGTTTTCGCCCAAATGCGTGTGCGGGTGCTAAAAAGAGCAGCATCGGCATGCTTAGCACGTCGTTTGGTAGAAATCCACGTGCGCGTTCTGCCAAAAGCACCATTTGCATGCACATCTTGTGGTTTTGCAGAAAACTTCATCCGCGTCTACCAAAAGATGCATATGCATGCTTAAAACGCGTTTTCGCACAAATCCGTGCGCGGGTGCTAAAAAGAGCAGCATCGGCATGCTTAGCACGTCGTTTGGTAGAAATCCACGTGCGCGTTCTGCCAAAAGCACCATTTGCATGCACATCTTGTGGTTTTGCAGAAAACTTCATCCGCGTCTACCAAAAGATGCATGTGCATGCTTAAAACGCGTTTTCGCACAAATCCGTGCGCGGGTGCTAAAAAGAGCAGCATCGGCATGCTTAGCACGTCGTTTGGTAGAAATCCACGTGCGCGTTCTGCCAAAAGCACCATTTGCATGCACATCTTGTGGTTTTGCAGAAAACTTCATCCGCGTCTACCAAAAGATGCATGTGCATGCTTAAAACGCGTTTTCGCACAAATCCGTGCGCGGGTGCTAAAAAGAGCAGCATCGGCATGCTTAGCACGTCGTTTGGTTGAAATCCACGTGCGCGTTCTGCCAAAATCACCATTTGCATGCTCATCTTGTGCTTTTGCAGAAAACTTCATCCGCGTCTACCAAAAGATGCATGTGCATACTTAAAACGCGTTTTCGCACAAATCCGTGCGCGGGTGCTAAAAAGAGCAGCATCGGCATGCTTAGCACGTCGTTTCGTAGAAATCCACGTGCGCGTTCTGCCAAAAGCACCATTTGCATGCACATATTGTGGTTTTGCAGAAAACTTCATCCGCGTCTACCAAAAGATGCATGTGCATGCTTAAAACGCGTTTTCGCACAAATCCGTGCGCGGGTGCTAAAAAGAGCAGCATCGGCATGCTTAGCACGTCGTTTGGTAGAAATCCACGTGCGCGTTCTGCCAAAAGCACCATTTGCATGCACATCTTGTGGTTTTGCAGAAAACTTCATCCGCGTCTACCAAAAGATGCATGTGCATGCTTAAAACGCGTTTTCGCACAAATCCGTGCGCGGGTGCTAAAAAGAGCAGCATCGGCATGCTTAGCACGTCGTTTGGTAGAAATCCACGTGCGCTTTCTGCCAAAAACACCATTTGCATGCACATCTTGTGGTTTTGCAGAAAACTTCATCCGCGTCTACCAAAACATGCATGTGCATGCTTAAAACGCGTTTTCGCACAAATCCGTGCGCGGGTGCTAAAAAGAGCAGCATCGGCATGCTTAGCACGTCGTTTGGTAGAAATCCACGTGCGCGTTCTGCCAAAAGCACCATTTGCATGCACATCTTGTGGTTTTGCAGAAAACTTCATCCGCGTCTACCAAAAGATGCATGTGCATGCTTAAAACGCGTTTTCGCACAAATCCGTGCGCGGGTGCTAAAAAGAGTAGCATCGGCATGCTTAGCACGTCGTTTGGTAGAAATCCACGTGCGCGTTCTGCCAAAAGCACCATTTGCATGCACATCTTGTGGTTTTGCAGAAAACTTCATCCGCGTCTACCAAAAGATGCATGTGCATGCTTAAAACGCGTTTTCGCACAAATCCGTACGCGGGTGCTAAAAAGAGCAGCATCGGCATGCTTAGCACGTCGTTTGGTAGAAATCCACGTGCGCGTTCTGCCAAAAGCACCATTTGCATGCACATCTTGTGGTTTTGCAGAAAACTTCATCCGCGTCTACCAAAAGATGCATGTGCATGCTTAAAACGCGTTTTCGCACAAATCCGGGCGCAGGTGCTAAAAAGAGCAGCATCGGCATGCTTAGCACGTCGTTTGGTAGAAATCCACGTGCGCGTTCTGCCAAAAGCACCATTTGCATGCACATCTTGTGGTTTTGCAGAAAACTTCATCCGCGTCTACCAAAAGATGCATGTGCATGCTTAAAACGCGTTTTCGCACAAATCCGTGCGCGGGTGCTAAAAAGAGCAGCATCGGCATGCTTAGCACGTCGTTTGGTAGAAATCCACGTGCGCGTTCTGCCAAAAGCACCATTTGCATGCACATCTTCTGGTTTTGCAGAAAACTTCATCCGCGTCTACCAAAAGATGCATGTGCATGCTTAAAACGCGTTTTCGCACAAATCCGTGCGCGGGTGCTAAAAGAGCAGCATCGGCATGCTTAGCACGTCGTTTGGTAGAAATCCACGTGCGCTTTCTGCCAAAAGCACCATTTGCATGCACATCTTGTGGTTTTGCAGAAAACTTCATCCGCGTCTACCAAAAGATGCATGTGCATGCTTAAAACGCGTTTTCGCACAAATCCGTGCGCGGGTGCTAAAAAGAAAAGCATCGGCATGCTTAGCACGTCGTTTGGTAGAAATCCACGAGCGCGTTCTGCCAAAAGCACCATTTGCATGCACATCTTGTGGTTTTGCAGAAAACTTCATCCGCGTCTACCAAAAGATGCATGTGCATGCTTAAAACGCGTTTTCGCACAAATCCGTGCACGGGTGCTAAAAAGAGCAGCATCGGCATGCTTAGCACGTCGTTTGGTAGAAATCCACGTGCGCGTTCTGCCAAAAGCACCATTTGCATGCACATCTTGTGGTTTTGCAGAAAACTTCATCCGCGTCTACCAAAAGATGCATGTGCATGCTTAAAACGCGTTTTCGCACAAATCCGTGCGCGGGTGCTAAAAAGAGCAGCATCGGCATGCTTAGCACGTCGTTTGGTAGAAATCCACGTGCGCGTTCTGCCAAAAGCACCATTTGCATGCACATCTTCTGGTTTTGCAGAAAACTTCATCCGCGTCTACCAAAAGATGCATGTGCATGCTTAAAACGCGTTTTCGCACAAATCCGTGCGCGGGTGCTAAAAAGAGCAGCATCGGCATGCTTAGCACGTCGTCTGGTAGAAATCCACGTGCGCGTTCTGCAAAAAGCACCATTTGCATGCACATCTCGTGGTTTTGCAGAAAACTTCATCCGCGCCTACCAAAAGATGCATGTGCATGCTTAAAACGCGTTTTCGCACAAATGCGTGCGCGGGTGCTAAAAAGAGCAGCATCGGCATGCTTAGCACATCGTTTGGTAGAAATCCACGTGCGCGTTCTGCCAAAAGCACCATTTGCATGCACATCTTGTGGTTTTGCAGAAAACTTCATCCGCGTCTACCAAAAGATGCATGTGCATGCTTAAAACGCGTTTTCGCACAAATCCGTGCGCGTGTGCTAAAAAGAGCACATCGGCATGCTTAGCACGTCGTTTGGTAGAAATCCACGTGCGCGTTCTGCCAAAAGCACCATTTGCATGCACATCTTCTGGTTTTGCAGAAAACTTCATCCGCGTCTACCAAAAGATGCATGTGCATGCTTAAAACGCGTTTTCGCACAAATCCGTGCGCGGGTGCTAAAAAGAGCACATCGGCATGCTTAGCACGTCGTTTGGTAGAAATCCACGTGCGCGTTCTGCCAAAAGCACCATTTGCATGCACATCTTCTGGTTTTGCAGAAAACTTCATCCGCGTCTACCAAAAGATGCATGTGCATGCTTAAAACGCGTTTTCGCACAAATCCGTGCGCGGGTGCTAAAAAGAGCAGCATCGGCATGCTTAGCACGTCGTCTGGTAGAAATCCACGTGCGCGTTCTGCAAAAAGCACCATTTGCATGCACATCTTGTGGTTTTGCAGAAAACTTCATCCGCGTCTACCAAAAGATGAATGTGCATGCTTAAAACGCGTTTTCGCACAAATGCGTGCGCGGGTGCTAAAAAGAGCAGCATCGGCATGCTTAGCACATCGTTTGGTAGAAATCCACGTGCGCGTTCTGCCAAAAGCACCATTTGCATGCACATCTTGTGGTTTTGCAGAAAACTTCATCCGCGTCTACCAAAAGATGCATGTGCATGCTTAAAACGCGTTTTCGCACAAATCCGTGCGCGGGTGCTAAAAAGAGCACATCGGCATGCTTAGCACGTCGTTTGGTAGAAATCCACGTGCGCGTTCTGCCAAAAGCACCATTTGCATGCACATCTTGTGGTTTTGCAGAAAACTTCATCCGCGTCTACCAAAAGATGCATGTGCATGCTTAAAACGCGTTTTCGCACAAATCCGTGCGCGGGTGCTAAAAAGAGCAGCATCGGCATGCTTAGCACGTCGTTTGGTAGAAATCCACGTGCGCGTTCTGCCAAAAGCACCATTTGCATGCACATCTTGTGGTTTTGCAGAAAACTTCATCCGCGTCTACCAAAAGATGCATGTGCATGCTTAAAACGCGTTTTCGCACAAATCCGTACGCGGGTGCTAAAAAGAGCAGCATCGGCATGCTTAGCACGTCGTTTGGTAGAAATCCACGTGCGCGTTCTGCCAAAAGCACCATTTGCATGCACATCTTGTTGTTTTGCAGAAAACTTCATCCGCGTCTACCAAAAGATGCATGTGCATGCTTAAAACGCGTTTTCGCACAAATCCGGGCGCAGGTGCTAAAAAGAGCAGCATCGGCATGCTTAGCACGTCGTTTGGTAGAAATCCACGTGCGCGTTCTGCCAAAAGCACCATTTGCATGCACATCTTGTGGTTTTGCAGAAAACTTCATCCGCGTCTACCAAAAGATGCATGTGCATGCTTAAAACGCGTTTTCGCACAAATCCGTGCGCGGGTGCTAAAAAGAGCAGCATCGGCATGCTTAGCACGTCGTTTGGTAGAAATCCACGTGCGCGTTCTGCCAAAAGCACCATTTGCATGCACATCTTCTGGTTTTGCAGAAAACTTCATCCGCGTCTACCAAAAGATGCATGTGCATGCTTAAAACGCGTTTTCGCACAAATCCGTGCGCGGGTGCTAAAAAGAGCAGCATCGGCATGCTTAGCACGTCGTTTGGTAGAAATCCACGTGCGCTTTCTGCCAAAAGCACCATTTGCATGCACATCTTGTGGTTTTGCAGAAAACTTCATCCGCGTCTACCAAAAGATGCATGTGCATGCTTAAAACGCGTTTTCGCACAAATCCGTGCGCGGGTGCTAAAAAGAGCAGCATCGGCATGCTTAGCACGTCGTTTGGTAGAAATCCACGAGCGCGTTCTGCCAAAAGCACCATTTGCATGCACATCTTGTGGTTTTGCAGAAAACTTCATCCGCGTCTACCAAAAGATGCATGTGCATGCTTAAAACGCGTTTTCGCACAAATCCGTGCGCGGGTGCTAAAAAGAGCAGCATCGGCATGCTTAGCACGTCGTTTGGTAGAAATCCACGTGCGCGTTCTGCCAAAAGCACCATTTGCATGCACATCTTCTGGTTTTGCAGAAAACTTCATCCGCGTCTACCAAAAGATGCATGTGCATGCTTAAAACGCGTTTTCGCACAAATGCGTGCGCGGGTGCTAAAAAGAGCAGCATCGGCATGCTTAGCACATCGTTTGGTAGAAATCCACGTGCGCGTTCTGCCAAAAGCACCATTTGCATGCACATCTTGTGGTTTTGCAGAAAACTTCATCCGCGTCTACCAAAAGATGCATGTGCATGCTTAAAACGCGTTTTCGCACAAATCCGTGCGCGGGTGCTAAAAAGAGCACATCGGCATGCTTAGCACGTCGTTTGGTAGAAATCCACGTGCGCGTTCTGCCAAAAGCACCATTTGCATGCACATCTTCTGGTTTTGCAGAAAACTTCATCCGCGTCTACCAAAAGATGCATGTGCATGCTTAAAACGCGTTTTCGCACAAATCCGTGCGCGGGTGCTAAAAAGAGCAGCATCGGCATGCTTAGCACGTCGTTTGGTAGAAATCCACGTGCGCGTTCTGCCAAAAGCACCATTTGCATGCACATCTTGTGGTTTTGCAGAAAACTTCATCCGCGTCTACCAAAAGATGCATGTGCATGCTTAAAACACGTTTTCGCACAAATCCGTGCGCGGGTGCTAAAAAGAGCAGCATCGGCATGCTTAGCACATCGTCTGGTAGAAATCCACGTGCGCGTTCTGCAAAAAGCACCATTTGCATGCACATCTTGTGGTTTTGCAGAAAACTTCATCCGCGTCTACCAAAAGATGAATGTGCATGCTTAAAACGCGTTTTCGCACAAATGCGTGCGCGGGTGCTAAAAAGAGCAGCATCGGCATGCTTAGCACGTCGTTTGGTAGAAATCCACGTGCGCTTTCTGCCAAAAGCACCATTTGCATGCACATCTTGTGGTTTTGCAGAAAACTTCATCCGCGTCTACCAAAAGATGCATGTGCATGCTTAAAACGCGTTTTCGCACAAATCCGTGCGCGGGTGCTAAAAAGAGCAGCATCGGCATGCTTAGCACGTCGTTTGGTAGAAATCCACGTGCGCGTTCTGCCAAAAGCACCATTTGCATGCACATCTTGTGGTTTTGCAGAAAACTTCATCCGCGTCTACCAAAAGATGCATGTGCATGCTTAAAACGCGTTTTCGCACAAATCCGTGCGCGGGTGCTAAAAAGAGCAGCATCGGCATGCTTAGCACGTCGTTTGGTAGAAATCCACATGCGCGTTCTGCCAAAAGCACCATTTGCATGCACATCTTGTGGTTTTGCAGAAAACTTCATCCGCGTCTACCAAAAGATGCATGTGCATGCTTAAAACGCGTTTTCGCACAAATCCGTGTGCGGGTGCTAAAAAGAGCAGCATCGGCATGCTTAGCACGTCGTTTGGTAGAAATCCACGTGCGCGTTCTTTCAAAAGCACCATTTGCATGCACATCTTCTGGTTTTGCAGAAAACTTCATCCGCGTCTACCAAAAGATGCATGTGCATGCTTAAAACGCGTTTTCGCACAAATCCGTGCGCGGGTGCTAAAAAGAGCAGCATCGGCATGCTTAGCACGTCGTTTGGTAGAAATCCACGTGCGCGTTCTGCCAAAAGCACCATTTGCATGCACATCTTGTGGTTTTGCAGAAAACTTCATCCGCGTCTACCAAAAGATGCATGTGCATGCTTAAAACGCGTTTTCGCACAAATCCGTGCGCGGGTGCTAAAAAGAGCAGCATCGGCATGCTTAGCACGTCGTCTGGTAGAAATCCACGTGCGCGTTCTGCAAAAAGCACCATTTGCATGCACATCTTGTGGTTTTGCAGAAAACTTCATCCGCGCCTACCAAAAGATGCATGTGCATGCTTAAAACGCGTTTTCGCACAAATGCGTGCGCGGGTGCTAAAAAGAGCAGCATCGGCATGCTTAGCACATCGTTTGGTAGAAATCCACGTGCGCGTTCTGCCAAAAGCACCATTTGCATGCACATCTTGTGGTTTTGCAGAAAACTTCATCCGCGTCTACCAAAAGATGCATGTGCATGCTTAAAACGCGTTTTCGCACAAATCCGTGCGCGGGTGCTAAAAAGAGCAGCATCGGCATGCTTAGCACGTCGTTTGGTAGAAATCCACGAGCGCGTTCTGCCAAAAGCACCATTTGCATGCACATCTTGTGGTTTTGCAGAAAACTTCATCCGCGTCTACCAAAAGATGCATGTGCATGCTTAAAACGCGTTTTCGCACAAATCCGTGCGCGGGTGCTAAAAAGAGCAGCATCGGCATGCTTAGCACGTCGTTTGGTAGAAATCCACGTGCGCGTTCTGCCAAAAGCACCATTTGCATGCACATCTTGTGGTTTTGCAGAAAACTTCATCCGCGTCTACCAAAAGATGCATGTGCATGCTTAAAACGCGTTTTCGCACAAATCCGTGCGCGGGTGCTAAAAAGAGCAGCATCGGCATGCTTAGCACGTCGTTTGGTAGAAATCCACGTGCGCGTTCTGCCAAAAGCACCATTTGCATGCACATCTTGTGGTTTTGCAGAAAACTTCATCCGCGTCTACCAAAAGATGCATGTGCATGCTTAAAACGCGTTTTCGCACAAATCCGTGCGCGGGTGCTAAAAAGAGCAGCATCGGCATGCTTAGCACGTCGTTTGGTAGAAATCCACGTGCGCGTTCTGCCAAAAGCACCATTTGCATGCACATCTTCTGGTTTTGCAGAAAACTTCATCCGCGTCTACCAAAAGATGCATGTGCATGCTTAAAACGCGTTTTCGCACAAATCCGTGCGCGGGTGCTAAAAAGAGCAGCATCGGCATGCTTAGCACGTCGTTTGGTAGAAATCCACGTGCGCGTTCTGCCAAAAGCACCATTTGCATGCACATCTTGTGGTTTTGCAGAAAACTTCATCCGCGTCTACCAAAAGATGCATGTGCATGCTTAAAACACGTTTTCGCACAAATCCGTGCGCGGGTGCTAAAAAGAGCAGCATCGGCATGCTTAGCACGTCGTCTGGTAGAAATCCACGTGCGCGTTCTGCAAAAAGCACCATTTGCATGCACATCTTGTGGTTTTGCAGAAAACTTCATCCGCGTCTACCAAAAGATGCATGTGCATGCTTAAAACGCGTTTTCGCACAAATCCGTGCGCGGGTGCTAAAAAGAGCAGCATCGGCATGCTTAGCACGTCGTTTGGTAGAAATCCACGTGCGCGTTCTGCCAAAAGCACCATTTGCATGCACATGTTGTGGTTTTGCAGAAAACTTCATCCGCGTCTACCAAAAGATGCATGTGCATGCTTAAAACGCGTTTTCGCACAAATCCGTGCGCGGGTGCTAAAAAGAGCAGCATCGGCATGCTTAGCACGTCGTTTGGTAGAAATCCACGTGCGCGTTCTGCCAAAAGCACCATTTGCATGCACATCTTGTGGTTTTGCAGAAAACTTCATCCGCGTCTACCAAAAGATGCATGTGCATGCTTAAAACGCGTTTTCGCACAAATCCGTGCGCGGGTGCTAAAAAGAGCAGCATCGGCATGCTTAGCACGTCGTCTGGTAGAAATCCACGTGCGCGTTCTGCAAAAAGCACCATTTGCATGCACATCTTGTGGTTTTGCAGAAAACTTCATCCGCGCCTACCAAAAGATGCATGTGCATGCTTAAAACGCGTTTTCGCACAAATGCGTGCGCGGGTGCTAAAAAGAGCAGCATCGGCATGCTTAGCACATCGTTTGGTAGAAATCCACGTGCGCGTTCTGCCAAAAGCACCATTTGCATGCACATCTTGTGGTTTTGCAGAAAACTTCATCCGCGTCTACCAAAAGATGCATGTGCATGCTTAAAACGCGTTTTCGCACAAATCCGTGCGCGGGTGCTAAAAAGAGCACATCGGCATGCTTAGCACGTCGTTTGGTAGAAATCCACGTGCGCGTTCTGCCAAAAGCACCATTTGCATGCACATCTTCTGGTTTTGCAGAAAACTTCATCCGCGTCTACCAAAAGATGCATGTGCATGCTTAAAACGCGTTTTCGCACAAATCCGTGCGCGGGTGCTAAAAAGAGCAGCATCGGCATGCTTAGCACGTCGTTTGGTAGAAATCCACGTGCGCGTTCTGCCAAAAGCACCATTTGCATGCACATCTTGTGGTTTTGCAGAAAACTTCATCCGCGTCTACCAAAAGATGCATGTGCATGCTTAAAACGCGTTTTCGCACAAATCCGTGCGCGGGTGCTAAAAAGAGCAGCATCGGCATGCTTAGCACGTCGTCTGGTAGAAATCCACGTGCGCGTTCTGCAAAAAGCACCATTTGCATGCACATATTGTGGTTTTGCAGAAAACTTCATCCGCGTCTACCAAAAGATGAATGTGCATGCTTAAAACGCGTTTTCGCACAAATGCGTGCGCGGGTGCTAAAAAGAGCAGCATCGGCATGCTTAGCACATCGTTTGGTAGAAATCCACGTGCGCGTTCTGCCAAAAGCACCATTTGCATGCACATCTTGTGGTTTTGCAGAAAACTTCATCCGCGTCTACCAAAAGATGCATGTGCATGCTTAAAACGCGTTTTCGCACAAATCCGTGCGCGGGTGCTAAAAAGAGCAGCATCGGCATGCTTAGCACGTCGTTTGGTAGAAATCCACGTGCGCGTTCTGCCAAAAGCACCATTTGCATGCACATCTTGTGGTTTTGCAGAAAACTTCATCCGCGTCTACCAAAAGATGCATGTGCATGCTTAAAACGCGTTTTCGCACAAATCCGTGCGCGGGTGCTAAAAAGAGCAGCATCGGCATGCTTAGCACGTCGTCTGGTAGAAATCCACGTGCGCGTTCTGCAAAAAGCACCATTTGCATGCACATCTTGTGGTTTTGCAGAAAACTTCATCCGCGCCTACCAAAAGATGCATGTGCATGCTTAAAACGCGTTTTCGCACAAATGCGTGCGCGGGTGCTAAAAAGAGCAGCATCGGCATGCTTAGCACATCGTTTGGTAGAAATCCACGTGCGCGTTCTGCCAAAAGCACCATTTGCATGCACATCTTGTGGTTTTGCAGAAAACTTCATCCGCGTCTACCAAAAGATGCATGTGCATGCTTAAAACGCGTTTTCGCACAAATCCGTGCGCGGGTGCTAAAAAGAGCACATCGGCATGCTTAGCACGTCGTTTGGTAGAAATCCACGTGCGCGTTCTGCCAAAAGCACCATTTGCATGCACATCTTCTGGTTTTGCAGAAAACTTCATCCGCGTCTACCAAAAGATGCATGTGCATGCTTAAAACGCGTTTTCGCACAAATCCGTGCGCGGGTGCTAAAAAGAGCAGCATCGGCATGCTTAGCACGTCGTTTGGTAGAAATCCACGTGCGCGTTCTGCCAAAAGCACCATTTGCATGCACATCTTGTGGTTTTGCAGAAAACTTCATCCGCGTCTGCCAAAAGATGCATGTGCATGCTTAAAACGCGTTTTCGCACAAATCCGTGCGCGGGTGCTAAAAAGAGCAGCATCGGCATGCTTAGCACGTCGTCTGGTAGAAATCCACGTGCGCGTTCTGCAAAAAGCACCATTTGCATGCACATATTGTGGTTTTGCAGAAAACTTCATCCGCGTCTACCAAAAGATGAATGTGCATGCTTAAAACGCGTTTTCGCACAAATGCGTGCGCGGGTGCTAAAAAGAGCAGCATCGGCATGCTTAGCACATCGTTTGGTAGAAATCCACGTGCGCGTTCTGCCAAAAGCACCATTTGCATGCACATCTTGTGGTTTTGCAGAAAACTTCATCCGCGTCTACCAAAAGATGCATGTGCATGCTTAAAACGCGTTTTCGCACAAATCCGTGCGCGGGTGCTAAAAAGAGCACATCGGCATGCTTAGCACGTCGTTTGGTAGAAATCCACGTGCGCGTTCTGCCAAAAGCACCATTTGCATGCACATCTTGTGGTTTTGCAGAAAACTTCATCCGCGTCTACCAAAAGATGCATGTGCATGCTTAAAACGCGTTTTCGCACAAATCCGTGCGCGGGTGCTAAAAAGAGCAGCATCGGCATGCTTAGCACGTCGTTTGGTAGAAATCCACGTGCGCGTTCTGCCAAAAGCACCATTTGCATGCACATCTTGTGGTTTTGCAGAAAACTTCATCCGCGTCTACCAAAAGATGCATGTGCATGCTTAAAACGAGTTTTCGCACAAATCCGTACGCGGGTGCTAAAAAGAGCAGCATCGGCATGCTTAGCACGTCGTTTGGTAGAAATCCACGTGCGCGTTCTGCCAAAAGCACCATTTGCATGCACATCTTGTGGTTTTGCAGAAAACTTCATCCGCGTCTACCAAAAGATGCATGTGCATGCTTAAAACGCGTTTTCGCACAAATCCGTGCGCGGGTGCTAAAAAGAGCAGCATCGGCATGCTTAGCACGTCGTTTGGTAGAAATCCACGTGCGCGTTCTGCCAAAAGCACCATTTGCATGCACATCTTGTGGTTTTGCAGAAAACTTCATCCGCGTCTACCAAAAGATGCATGTGCATGCTTAAAACGCGTTTTCGCACAAATCCGTGCGCGGGTGCTAAAAAGAGCAGCATCGGCATGCTTAGCACGTCGTTTGGTAGAAATCCACGTGCGCGTTCTGCCAAAAGCACCATTTGCATGCACATCTTCTGGTTTTGCAGAAAACTTCATCCGCGTCTACCAAAAGATGCATGTGCATGCTTAAAACGCGTTTTCGCACAAATCCGTGCGCGGGTGCTAAAAAGAGCAGCATCGGCATGCTTAGCACGTCGTTTGGTAGAAATCCACGTGCGCTTTCTGCCAAAAGCACCATTTGCATGCACATCTTGTGGTTTTGCAGAAAACTTCATCCGCGTCTACCAAAAGATGCATGTGCATGCTTAAAACGCGTTTTCGCACAAATCCGTGCGCGGGTGCTAAAAAGAGCAGCATCGGCATGCTTAGCACGTCGTTTGGTAGAAATCCACGTGCGCGTTCTGCCAAAAGCACCATTTGCATGCACATCTTGTGGTTTTGCAGAAAACTTCATCCGCGTCTACCAAAAGATGCATGTGCATGCTTAAAACGCGTTTTCGCACAAATCCGTGCGCGGGTGCTAAAAAGAGCAGCATCGGCATGCTTAGCACGTCGTCTGGTAGAAATCCACGTGCGCGTTCTGCAAAAAGCACCATTTGCATGCACATCTTGTGGTTTTGCAGAAAACTTCATCCGCGCCTACCAAAAGATGCATGTGCATGCTTAAAACGCGTTTTCGCACAAATGCGTGCGCGGGTGCTAAAAAGAGCAGCATCGGCATGCTTAGCACATCGTTTGGTAGAAATCCACGTGCGCGTTCTGCCAAAAGCACCATTTGCATGCACATCTTGTGGTTTTGCAGAAAACTTCATCCGCGTCTACCAAAAGATGCATGTGCATGCTTAAAACGCGTTTTCGCACAAATCCGTGCGCGGGTGCTAAAAAGAGCACATCGGCATGCTTAGCACGTCGTTTGGTAGAAATCCACGTGCGCGTTCTGCCAAAAGCACCATTTGCATGCACATCTTCTGGTTTTGCAGAAAACTTCATCCGCGTCTACCAAAAGATGCATGTGCATGCTTAAAACGCGTTTTCGCACAAATCCGTGCGCGGGTGCTAAAAAGAGCAGCATCGGCATGCTTAGCACGTCGTTTGGTAGAAATCCACGTGCGCGTTCTGCCAAAAGCACCATTTGCATGCACATCTTGTGGTTTTGCAGAAAACTTCATCCGCGTCTACCAAAAGATGCATGTGCATGCTTAAAACGCGTTTTCGCACAAATCCGTGCGCGGGTGCTAAAAAGAGCAGCATCGGCATGCTTAGCACGTCGTCTGGTAGAAATCCACGTGCGCGTTCTGCAAAAAGCACCATTTGCATGCACATATTGTGGTTTTGCCGAAAACTTCATCCGCGTCTACCAAAAGATGAATGTGCATGCTTAAAACGCGTTTTCGCACAAATGCGTGCGCGGGTGCTAAAAAGAGCAGCATCGGCATGCTTAGCACATCGTTTGGTAGAAATCCACGTGCGCGTTCTGCCAAAAGCACCATTTGCATGCACATCTTGTGGTTTTGCAGAAAACTTCATCCGCGTCTACCAAAAGATGCATATGCATGCTTAAAACGCGTTTTCGCACAAATCCGTGCGCGGGTGCTAAAAAGAGCACATCGGCATGCTTAGCACGTCGTTTGGTAGAAATCCACGTGCGCGTTCTTCCAAAAGCACCATTTGCATGCACATCTTGTGGTTTTGCAGAAAACTTCATCCGCGTCTACCAAAAGATGCATGTGCATGCTTAAAACGCGTTTTCGCACAAATCCGTGCGCGGGTGCTAAAAAGAGCAGCATCGGCATGCTTAGCACGTCGTTTGGTAGAAATCCACGTGCGCGTTCTGCCAAAAGCACCATTTGCATGCACATCTTGTGGTTTTGCAGAAAACTTCATCCGCGTCTACCAAAAGATGCATGTGCATGCTTAAAACGCGTTTTCGCACAAATCCGTACGCGGGTGCTAAAAAGAGCAGCATCGGCATGCTTAGCACGTCGTTTGGTAGAAATCCACGTGCGCGTTCTGCCAAAAGCACCATTTGCATGCACATCTTGTGGTTTTGCAGAAAACTTCATCCGCGTCTACCAAAAGATGCATGTGCATGCTTAAAACGCGTTTTCGCACAAATCCGTGCGCGGGTGCTAAAAAGAGCAGCATCGGCATGCTTAGCACGTCGTTTGGTAGAAATACACGTGCGCGTTCTGCCAAAAGCACCATTTGCATGCACATCTTGTGGTTTTGCAGAAAACTTCATCCGCGTCTACCAAAAGATGCATGTGCATGCTTAAAACGCGTTTTCGCACAAATCCGTGCGCGGGTGCTAAAAAGAGCAGCATCGGCATGCCTAGCACGTCGTTTGGTAGAAATCCACGTGCGCGTTCTGCCAAAAGCACCATTTGCATGCACATCTTCTGGTTTTGCAGAAAACTTCATCCGCGTCTACCAAAAGATGCATGTGCATGCTTAAAACGCGTTTTCGCACAAATTCGTGCGCGGGTGCTAAAAAGAGCAGCATCGGCATGCTTAGCACGTCGTTTGGTAGAAATCCACGTGCGCTTTCTGCCAAAAGCACCATTTGCATGCACATCTTGTGGTTTTGCAGAAAACTTCATCCGCGTCTACCAAAAGATGCATGTGCATGCTTAAAACGCGTTTTCGCACAAATCCGTGCGCGGGTGCTAAAAAGAACAGCATCGGCATGCTTAGCACGTCGTTTGGTAGAAATCCACGTGCGCGTTCTGCCAAAAGCACCATTTGCATGCACATCTTGTGGTTTTGCAGAAAACTTCATCCGCGTCTACCAAAAGATGCATGTGCATGCTTAAAACGCGTTTTCGCACAAATCCGTGCGCGGGTGCTAAAAAGAGCAGCATCGGCATGCTTAGCACGTCGTTTGGTAGAAATCCACGTGCGCGTTCTGCCAAAAGCACCATTTGCATGCACATCTTGTGGTTTTGCAGAAAACTTCATCCGCGTCTACCAAAAGATGCATGTGCATGCTTAAAACGCGTTTTCGCACAAATCCGTGCGCGGGTGCTAAAAAGAGCAGCATCGGCATGCCTAGCACGTCGTTTGGTAGAAATCCACGTGCGCGTTCTGCCAAAAGCACCATTTGCATGCACATCTTCTGGTTTTGCAGAAAACTTCATCCGCGTCTACCAAAAGATGCATGTGCATGCTTAAAACGCGTTTTCGCACAAATCCGTGCGCGGGTGCTAAAAAGAGCAGCATCGGCATGCTTAGCACGTCGTTTGGTAGAAATCCACGTGCGCGTTCTGCCAAAAGCACCATTTGCATGCACATCTTGTGGTTTTGCAGAAAACTTCATCCGCGTCTACCAAAAGATGCATGTGCATGCTTAAAACGCGTTTTCGCACAAATCCGTGCGCGGGTGCTAAAAAGAGCAGCATCGGCATGCTTAGCACGTCGTCTGGTAGAAATCCACGTGCGCGTTCTGCAAAAAGCACCATTTGCATGCACATCTTGTGGTTTTGCAGAAAACTTCATCCGCGCCTACCAAAAGATGCATGTGCATGCTTAAAACGCGTTTTCGCACAAATGCGTGCGCGGGTGCTAAAAAGAGCAGCATCGGCATGCTTAGCACATCGTTTGGTAGAAATCCACGTGCGCGTTCTGCCAAAAGCACCATTTGCATGCACATCTTGTGGTTTTGCAGAAAACTTCATCCGCGTCTACCAAAAGATGCATGTGCATGCTTAAAACGCGTTTTCGCACAAATCCGTGCGCGGGTGCTAAAAAGAGCAGCATCGGCATGCTTAGCACGTCGTTTGGTAGAAATCCACGTGCGCGTTCTGCCAAAAGCACCATTTGCATGCACATCTTCTGGTTTTGCAGAAAACTTCATCCGCGTCTACCAAAAGATGCATGTGCATGCTTAAAACGCGTTTTCGCACAAATCCGTGCGCGGGTGCTAAAAAGAGCAGCATCGGCATGCTTAGCACGTCGTTTGGTAGAAATCCACGTGCGCTTTCTGCCAAAAGCACCATTTGCATGCACATCTTGTGGTTTTGCAGAAAACTTCATCCGCGTCTACCAAAAGATGCATGTGCATGCTTAAAACGCGTTTTCGCACAAATCCGTGCGCGGGTGCTAAAAAGAGCAGCATCGGCATGCTTAGCACGTCGTTTGGTAGAAATCCACGTGCGCGTTCTGCCAAAAGCACCATTTGCATGCACATCTTGTGGTTTTGCAGAAAACTTCATCCGCGTCTACCAAAAGATGCATGTGCATGCTTAAAACGCGTTTTCGCACAAATCCGTGCGCGGGTGCTAAAAAGAGCAGCATCGGCATGCTTAGCACGTCGTCTGGTAGAAATCCACGTGCGCGTTCTGCAAAAAGCACCATTTGCATGCACATCTTGTGGTTTTGCAGAAAACTTCATCCGCGCCTACCAAAAGATGCATGTGCATGCTTAAAACGCGTTTTCGCACAAATGCGTGCGCGGGTGCTAAAAAGAGCAGCATCGGCATGCTTAGCACATCGTTTGGTAGAAATCCACGTGCGCGTTCTGCCAAAAGCACCATTTGCATGCACATCTTGTGGTTTTGCAGAAAACTTCATCCGCGTCTACCAAAAGATGCATGTGCATGCTTAAAACGCGTTTTCGCACAAATCCGTGCGCGGGTGCTAAAAAGAGCACATCGGCATGCTTAGCACGTCGTTTGGTAGAAATCCACGTGCGCGTTCTGCCAAAAGCACCATTTGCATGCACATCTTCTGGTTTTGCAGAAAACTTCATCCGCGTCTACCAAAAGATGCATGTGCATGCTTAAAACGCGTTTTCGCACAAATCCGTGCGCGGGTGCTAAAAAGAGCAGCATCGGCATGCTTAGCACGTCGTTTGGTAGAAATCCACGTGCGCGTTCTGCCAAAAGCACCATTTGCATGCACATCTTGTGGTTTTGCAGAAAACTTCATCCGCGTCTACCAAAAGATGCATGTGCATGCTTAAAACGCGTTTTCGCACAAATCCGTGCGCGGGTGCTAAAAAGAGCAGCATCGGCATGCTTAGCACGTCGTCTGGTAGAAATCCACGTGCGCGTTCTGCAAAAAGCACCATTTGCATGCACATATTGTGGTTTTGCCGAAAACTTCATCCGCGTCTACCAAAAGATGAATGTGCATGCTTAAAACGCGTTTTCGCACAAATGCGTGCGCGGGTGCTAAAAAGAGCAGCATCGGCATGCTTAGCACATCGTTTGGTAGAAATCCACGTGCGCGTTCTGCCAAAAGCACCATTTGCATGCACATCTTGTGGTTTTGCAGAAAACTTCATCCGCGTCTACCAAAAGATGCATGTGCATGCTTAAAACGCGTTTTCGCACAAATCCGTGCGCGGGTGCTAAAAAGAGCACATCGGCATGCTTAGCACGTCGTTTGGTAGAAATCCACGTGCGCGTTCTTCCAAAAGCACCATTTGCATGCACATCTTGTGGTTTTGCAGAAAACTTCATCCGCGTCTACCAAAAGATGCATGTGCATGCTTAAAACGCGTTTTCGCACAAATCCGTGCGCGGGTGCTAAAAAGAGCAGCATCGGCATGCTTAGCACGTCGTTTGGTAGAAATCCACGTGCGCGTTCTGCCAAAAGCACCATTTGCATGCACATCTTGTGGTTTTGCAGAAAACTTCATCCGCGTCTACCAAAAGATGCATGTGCATGCTTAAAACGCGTTTTCGCACAAATCCGTACGCGGGTGCTAAAAAGAGCAGCATCGGCATGCTTAGCACGTCGTTTGGTAGAAATCCACGTGCGCGTTCTGCCAAAAGCACCATTTGCATGCACATCTTGTGGTTTTGCAGAAAACTTCATCCGCGTCTACCAAAAGATGCATGTGCATGCTTAAAACGCGTTTTCGCACAAATCCGTGCGCGGGTGCTAAAAAGAGCAGCATCGGCATGCTTAGCACGTCGTTTGGTAGAAATACACGTGCGCGTTCTGCCAAAAGCACCATTTGCATGCACATCTTGTGGTTTTGCAGAAAACTTCATCCGCGTCTACCAAAAGATGCATGTGCATGCTTAAAACGCGTTTTCGCACAAATCCGTGCGCGGGTGCTAAAAAGAGCAGCATCGGCATGCCTAGCACGTCGTTTGGTAGAAATCCACGTGCGCGTTCTGCCAAAAGCACCATTTGCATGCACATCTTCTGGTTTTGCAGAAAACTTCATCCGCGTCTACCAAAAGATGCATGTGCATGCTTAAAACGCGTTTTCGCACAAATTCGTGCGCGGGTGCTAAAAAGAGCAGCATCGGCATGCTTAGCACGTCGTTTGGTAGAAATCCACGTGCGCTTTCTGCCAAAAGCACCATTTGCATGCACATCTTGTGGTTTTGCAGAAAACTTCATCCGCGTCTACCAAAAGATGCATGTGCATGCTTAAAACGCGTTTTCGCACAAATCCGTGCGCGGGTGCTAAAAAGAACAGCATCGGCATGCTTAGCACGTCGTTTGGTAGAAATCCACGTGCGCGTTCTGCCAAAAGCACCATTTGCATGCACATCTTGTGGTTTTGCAGAAAACTTCATCCGCGTCTACCAAAAGATGCATGTGCATGCTTAAAACGCGTTTTCGCACAAATCCGTGCGCGGGTGCTAAAAAGAGCAGCATCGGCATGCTTAGCACGTCGTTTGGTAGAAATCCACGTGCGCGTTCTGCCAAAAGCACCATTTGCATGCACATCTTGTGGTTTTGCAGAAAACTTCATCCGCGTCTACCAAAAGATGCATGTGCATGCTTAAAACGCGTTTTCGCACAAATCCGTGCGCGGGTGCTAAAAAGAGCAGCATCGGCATGCCTAGCACGTCGTTTGGTAGAAATCCACGTGCGCGTTCTGCCAAAAGCACCATTTGCATGCACATCTTCTGGTTTTGCAGAAAACTTCATCCGCGTCTACCAAAAGATGCATGTGCATGCTTAAAACGCGTTTTCGCACAAATCCGTGCGCGGGTGCTAAAAAGAGCAGCATCGGCATGCTTAGCACGTCGTTTGGTAGAAATCCACGTGCGCGTTCTGCCAAAAGCACCATTTGCATGCACATCTTGTGGTTTTGCAGAAAACTTCATCCGCGTCTACCAAAAGATGCATGTGCATGCTTAAAACGCGTTTTCGCACAAATCCGTGCGCGGGTGCTAAAAAGAGCAGCATCGGCATGCTTAGCACGTCGTCTGGTAGAAATCCACGTGCGCGTTCTGCAAAAAGCACCATTTGCATGCACATCTTGTGGTTTTGCAGAAAACTTCATCCGCGCCTACCAAAAGATGCATGTGCATGCTTAAAACGCGTTTTCGCACAAATGCGTGCGCGGGTGCTAAAAAGAGCAGCATCGGCATGCTTAGCACATCGTTTGGTAGAAATCCACGTGCGCGTTCTGCCAAAAGCACCATTTGCATGCACATCTTGTGGTTTTGCAGAAAACTTCATCCGCGTCTACCAAAAGATGCATGTGCATGCTTAAAACGCGTTTTCGCACAAATCCGTGCGCGGGTGCTAAAAAGAGCACATCGGCATGCTTAGCACGTCGTTTGGTAGAAATCCACGTGCGCGTTCTGCCAAAAGCACCATTTGCATGCACATCTTCTGGTTTTGCAGAAAACTTCATCCGCGTCTACCAAAAGATGCATGTGCATGCTTAAAACGCGTTTTCGCACAAATCCTTGCGCGGGTGCTAAAAAGAGCAGCATCGGCATGCTTAGCACGTCGTTTGGTAGAAATCCACGTGCGCGTTCTGCCAAAAGCACCATTTGCATGCACATCTTGTGGTTTTGCAGAAAACTTCATCCGCGTCTACCAAAAGATGCATGTGCATGCTTAAAACACGTTTTCGCACAAATCCGTGCGCGGGTGCTAAAAAGAGCAGCATCGGCATGCTTAGCACGTCGTCTGGTAGAAATCCACGTGCGCGTTCTGCAAAAAGCACCATTTGCATGCACATCTTGTGGTTTTGCAGAAAACTTCATCCGCGTCTACCAAAAGATGAATGTGCATGCTTAAAACGCGTTTTCGCACAAATGCGTGCGCGGGTGCTAAAAAGAGCAGCATCGGCATGCTTAGCACATCGTTTGGTAGAAATCCACGTGCGCGTTCTGCCAAAAGCACCATTTGCATGCACATCTTGTGGTTTTGCAGAAAACTTCATCCGCGTCTACAAAAGATGCATGTGCATGCTTAAAACGCGTTTTCGCACAAATCCGTGCGCGGGTGCTAAAAAGAGCACATCGGCATGCTTAGCACGTCGTTTGGTAGAAATCCACGTGCGCGTTCTGCCAAAAGCACCATTTGCATGCACATCTTGTGGTTTTGCAGAAAACTTCATCCGCGTCTACCAAAAGATGCATATGCATGCTTAAAACGCGTTTTCGCACAAATCCGTGCGCGGGTGCTAAAAAGAGCAGCATCGGCATGCTTAGCACGTCGTTTGGTAGAAATCCACGTGCGCGTTCTGCCAAAAGCACCATTTGCATGCACATCTTGTGGTTTTGCAGAAAACTTCATCCGCGTCTACCAAAAGATGCATGTGCATGCTTAAAACGCGTTTTCGCACAAATTCGTGCGCGGGTGCTAAAAAGAGCAGCATCAGCATGCTTAGCACGTCGTTTGGTAGAAATCCACGTGCGCGTTCTGCCAAAAGCACCATTTGCATGCACATCTTTTGGTTTTGCAGAAAACTTCATCCGCGTCTACCAAAAGATGCATGTGCATGCTTAAAACGCGTTTTCGCACAAATCCGTGCGCGGGTGCTAAAATGAGCAGCATCGGCATGCTTAGCACGTCGTTTGGTAGAAATCCACGTGCGCGTTCTGCCAAAAGCACCATTTGCATGCACATCTTGTGGTTTTGCAGAAAACTTCATCCGCGTCTACCAAAAGATGCATGTGCATGCTTAAAACGCGTTTTCGCACAAATCCGTGCGCGGGTGCTAAAAAGAGCAGCATCGGCATGCTTAGCACGTCGTTTGGTAGAAATCCACGTGCGCGTTCTGCCAAAAGCACCATTTGCATGCACATCTTGTGGTTTTGCAGAAAACTTCATCCGCGTCTACCAAAAGATGCCATGTGCATGCTTAAAACGCGTTTTCGCACAAATCCGTGCGCGGGTGCTAAAAAGAGCACATCGGCATGCTTAGCACGTCGTTTGGTAGAAATCCACGTGCGCGTTCTGCCAAAAGCACCATTTGCATGCACATCTTCTGGTTTTGCAGAAAACTTCATCCGCGTCTACCAAAAGATGCATGTGCATGCTTAAAACGCGTTTTCGCACAAATCCGTGCGCGGGTGCTAAAAAGAGCAGCATCGGCATGCTTAGCACGTCGTTTGGTAGAAATCCACGTGCGCGTTCTGCCAAAAGCACCATTTGCATGCACATCTTGTGGTTTTGCAGAAAACTTCATCCGCGTCTACCAAAAGATGCATGTGCATGCTTAAAACGCGTTTTCGCACAAATCCGTGCGCGGGTGCTAAAAAGAGCAGCATCGGCATGCTTAGCACGTCGTCTGGTAGAAATCCACGTGCGCGTTCTGCAAAAAGCACCATTTGCATGCACATATTGTGGTTTTGCAGAAAACTTCATCCGCGTCTACCAAAAGATGAATGTGCATGCTTAAAACGCGTTTTCGCACAAATGCGTGCGCGGGTGCTAAAAAGAGCAGCATCGGCATGCTTAGCACATCGTTTGGTAGAAATCCACGTGCGCGTTCTGCCAAAAGCACCATTTGCATGCACATCTTGTGGTTTTGCAGAAAACTTCATCCACGTCTACCAAAAGATGCATTTGCATGCTTAAAACGCGTTTTCGCACAAATCCGTGCGCGGGTGTTAAAAAGAGCACATCGGCATGCTTAGCACGTCGTTTGGTAGAAATCCACGTGCGCGTTCTGCCAAAAGCACCATTTGCATGCACATCTTGTGGTTTTGCAGAAAACTTCATCCGCGTCTACCAAAAGATGCATGTGCATGCTTAAAACGCGTTTTCGCACAAATCCGTGCGCGGGTGCTAAAAAGAGCAGCATCGGCATGCTTAGCACGTCGTTTGGTAGAAATCCACGTGCGCGTTCTGCAAAAAGCACCATTTGCATGCACATCTTGTGGTTTTGCAGAAAACTTCATCCGCGCCTACCAAAAGATGCATGTGCATGCTTAAAACGCGTTTTCGCACAAATCCGTGCGCGGGTGCTGAAAAGAGCACATCGGCATGCTTAGCACGTCGTTTGGTAGAAATCCACGTGCGCGTTCTGCCAAAAGCACCATTTGCATGCACATCTTCTGGTTTTGCAGAAAACTTCATCCGCGTCTACCAAAAGATGCATGTGCATGCTTAAAACGCATTTTCGCACAAATCCGTGCGCGGGTGCTAAAAAGAGCAGCATCGGCATGCTTAGCACGTCGTTTGGTAGAAATCCACGTGCGCGTTCTGCCAAAAGCACCATTTGCATGCACATCTTGTGGTTTTGCAGAAAACTTCATCCGCGCCTACCAAAAGATGCATGTGCATGCTTAAAACGCGTTTTCGCACAAATGCGTGCGCGGGTGCTAAAAAGAGCAGCATCGGCATGCTTAGCACATCGTTTGGTAGAAATCCACGTGCGCGTTCTGCCAAAAGCACCATTTGCATGCACATCTTGTGGTTTTGCAGAAAACTTCATCCGCGTCTACCAAAAGATGCATGTGCATGCTTAAAACGCGTTTTCGCACAAATCCGTGCGCGGGTGCTAAAAAGAGCACATCGGCATGCTTAGCACGTCGTTTGGTAGAAATCCACGTGCGCGTTCTTCCAAAAGCACCATTTGCATGCACATCTTGTGGTTTTGCAGAAACTTCATCCGCGTCTACCAAAAGATGCATGTGCATGCTTAAAACGCGTTTTCGCACAAATCCGTGCGCGGGTGCTAAAAAGAGCAGCATCGGCATGCTTAGCACGTCGTTTGGTAGAAATCCACGTGCGCGTTCTGCCAAAAGCACCATTTGCATGCACATCTTGTGGTTTTGCAGAAAACTTCATCCGCGTCTACCAAAAGATGCATGTGCATGCTTAAAACGCGTTTTCGCACAAATCCGTACGCGGGTGCTAAAAAGAGCAGCATCGGCATGCTTAGCACGTCGTTTGGTAGAAATCCACGTGCGCGTTCTGCCAAAAGCACCATTTGCATGCACATCTTGTGGTTTTGCAGAAAACTTCATCCGCGTCTACCAAAAGATGCATGTGCATGCTTAAAACGCGTTTTCGCACAAATCCGTGCGCGGGTGCTAAAAAGAGCAGCATCGGCATGCTTAGCACGTCGTTTGGTAGAAATACACGTGCGCGTTCTGCCAAAAGCACCATTTGCATGCACATCTTGTGGTTTTGCAGAAAACTTCATCCGCGTCTACCAAAAGATGCATGTGCATGCTTAAAACGCGTTTTCGCACAAATCCGTGCGCGGGTGCTAAAAAGAGCAGCATCGGCATGCCTAGCACGTCGTTTGGTAGAAATCCACGTGCGCGTTCTGCCAAAAGCACCATTTGCATGCACATCTTCTGGTTTTGCAGAAAACTTCATCCGCGTCTACCAAAAGATGCATGTGCATGCTTAAAAACGCGTTTTCGCACAAATTCGTGCGCGGGTGCTAAAAAGAGCAGCATCGGCATGCTTAGCACGTCGTTTGGTAGAAATCCACGTGCGCTTTCTGCCAAAAGCACCATTTGCATGCACATCTTGTGGTTTTGCAGAAAACTTCATCCGCGTCTACCAAAAGATGCATGTGCATGCTTAAAACGCGTTTTCGCACAAATCCGTGCGCGGGTGCTAAAAAGAACAGCATCGGCATGCTTAGCACGTCGTTTGGTAGAAATCCACGTGCGCGTTCTGCCAAAAGCACCATTTGCATGCACATCTTGTGGTTTTGCAGAAAACTTCATCCGCGTCTACCAAAAGATGCATGTGCATGCTTAAAACGCGTTTTCGCACAAATCCGTGCGCGGGTGCTAAAAAGAGCAGCATCGGCATGCTTAGCACGTCGTTTGGTAGAAATCCACGTGCGCGTTCTGCCAAAAGCACCATTTGCATGCACATCTTGTGGTTTTGCAGAAAACTTCATCCGCGTCTACCAAAAGATGCATGTGCATGCTTAAAACGCGTTTTCGCACAAATCCGTGCGCGGGTGCTAAAAAGAGCAGCATCGGCATGCCTAGCACGTCGTTTTGTAGAAATCCACGTGCGCGTTCTGCCAAAAGCACCATTTGCATGCACATCTTCTGGTTTTGCAGAAAACTTCATCCGCGTCTACCAAAAGATGCATGTGCATGCTTAAAACGCGTTTTCGCACAAATCCGTGCGCGGGTGCTAAAAAGAGCAGCATCGGCATGCTTAGCACGTCGTTTGGTAGAAATCCACGTGCGCGTTCTGCCAAAAGCACCATTTGCATGCACATCTTGTGGTTTTGCAGAAAACTTCATCCGCGTCTACCAAAAGATGCATGTGCATGCTTAAAACGCGTTTTCGCACAAATCCGTGCGCGGGTGCTAAAAAGAGCAGCATCGGCATGCTTAGCACGTCGTCTGGTAGAAATCCACGTGCGCGTTCTGCAAAAAGCACCATTTGCATGCACATCTTGTGGTTTTGCAGAAAACTTCATCCGCGCCTACCAAAAGATGCATGTGCATGCTTAAAACGCGTTTTCGCACAAATGCGTGCGCGGGTGCTAAAAAGAGCAGCATCGGCATGCTTAGCACATCGTTTGGTAGAAATCCACGTGCGCGTTCTGCCAAAAGCACCATTTGCATGCAGATCTTGTGGTTTTGCAGAAAACTTCATCCGCGTCTACCAAAAGATGCATGTGCATGCTTAAAACGCGTTTTCGCACAAATCCGTGCGCGGGTGCTAAAAAGAGCAGCATCGGCATGCTTAGCACGTCGTTTGGTAGAAATCCACGTGCGCGTTCTGCCAAAAGCACCATTTGCATGCACATCTTCTGGTTTTGCAGAAAACTTCATCCGCGTCTACCAAAAGATGCATGTGCATGCTTAAAACGCGATTTCGCACAAATCCGTGCGCGGGTGCTAAAAAGAGCAGCATCGGCATGCTTAGCACGTCGTTTGGTAGAAATCCACGTGCGCTTTCTGCCAAAAGCACCATTTGCATGCACATCTTGTGGTTTTGCAGAAAACTTCATCCGCGTCTACCAAAAGATGCATGTGCATGCTTAAAACGCGTTTTCGCACAAATCCGTGCGCGAGTGCTAAAAAGAGCAGCATCGGCATGCTTAGCACGTCGTTTGGTAGAAATCCACGTGCGCGTTCTGCCAAAAGCACCATTTGCATGCACATCTTGTGGTTTTGCAGAAAACTTCATCCGCGTCTACCAAAAGATGCATGTGCATGCTTAAAACGCGTTTTCGCACAAATCCGTGCGCGGGTGCTAAAAAGAGCAGCATCGGCATGCTTAGCACGTCGTCTGGTAGAAATCCACGTGCGCGTTCTGCAAAAAGCACCATTTGCATGCACATCTTGTGGTTTTGCAGAAAACTTCATCCGCGCCTACCAAAAGATGCATGTGCATGCTTAAAACGCGTTTTCGCACAAATGCGTGCGCGGGTGCTAAAAAGAGCAGCATCGGCATGCTTAGCACATCGTTTGGTAGAAATCCACGTGCGCGTTCTGCCAAAAGCACCATTTGCATGCACATCTTGTGGTTTTGCAGAAAACTTCATCCGCGTCTACCAAAAGATGCATGTGCATGCTTAAAACGCGTTTTCGCACAAATCCGTGCGCGGGTGCTAAAAAGAGCACATCGGCATGCTTAGCACGTCGTTTGGTAGAAATCCACGTGCGCGTTCTGCCAAAAGCACCATTTGCATGCACATCTTCTGGTTTTGCAGAAAACTTCATCCGCGTCTACCAAAAGATGCATGTGCATGCTTAAAACGCGTTTTCGCACAAATCCGTGCGCGGGTGCTAAAAAGAGCAGCATCGGCATGCTTAGCACGTCGTTTGGTAGAAATCCACGTGCGCGTTCTGCCAAAAGCACCATTTGCATGCACATCTTGTGGTTTTGCAGAAAACTTCATCCGCGTCTACCAAAAGATGCATGTGCATGCTTAAAACGCGTTTTCGCACAAATCCGTGCGCGGGTGCTAAAAAGAGCAGCATCGGCATGCTTAGCACGTCGTCTGGTAGAAATCCACGTGCGCGTTCTGCAAAAAGCACCATTTGCATGCACATATTGTGGTTTTGCCGAAAACTTCATCCGCGTCTACCAAAAGATGAATGTGCATGCTTAAAACGCGTTTTCGCACAAATGCGTGCGCGGGTGCTAAAAAGAGCAGCATCGGCATGCTTAGCACATCGTTTGGTAGAAATCCACGTGCGCGTTCTGCCAAAAGCACCATTTGCATGCACATCTTGTGGTTTTGCAGAAAACTTCATCCGCGTCTACCAAAAGATGCATGTGCATGCTTAAAACGCGTTTTCGCACAAATCCGTGCGCGGGTGCTAAAAAGAGCACATCGGCATGCTTAGCACGTCGTTTGGTAGAAATCCACGTGCGCGTTCTTCCAAAAGCACCATTTGCATGCACATCTTGTGGTTTTGCAGAAAACTTCATCCGCGTCTACCAAAAGATGCATGTGCATGCTTAAAACGCGTTTTCGCACAAATCCGTACGCGGGTGCTAAAAAGAGCAGCATCGGCATGCTTAGCACGTCGTTTGGTAGAAATCCACGTGCGCGTTCTGCCAAAAGCACCATTTGCATGCACATCTTGTGGTTTTGCAGAAAACTTCATCCGCGTCTACCAAAAGATGCATGTGCATGCTTAAAACGCGTTTTCGCACAAATCCGTGCGCGGGTGCTAAAAAGAACAGCATCGGCATGCTTAGCACGTCGTTTGGTAGAAATCCACGTGCGCGTTCTGCCAAAAGCACCATTTGCATGCACATCTTGTGGTTTTGCAGAAAACTTCATCCGCGTCTACCAAAAGATGCATGTGCATGCTTAAAACGCGTTTTCGCACAAATCCGTGCGCGGGTGCTAAAAAGAGCAGCATCGGCATGCTTAGCACGTCGTTTGGTAGAAATCCACGTGCGCGTTCTGCCAAAAGCACCATTTGCATGCACATCTTGTGGTTTTGCAGAAAACTTCATCCGCGTCTACCAAAAGATGCATGTGCAATGCTTAAAACGCGTTTTCGCACAAATCCGTGCGCGGGTGCTAAAAAGAGCAGCATCGGCATGCCTAGCACGTCGTTTGGTAGAAATCCACGTGCGCGTTCTGCCAAAAGCACCATTTGCATGCACATCTTCTGGTTTTGCAGAAAACTTCATCCGCGTCTACCAAAAGATGCATGTGCATGCTTAAAACGCGTTTTCGCACAAATCCGTGCGCGGGTGCTAAAAAGAGCAGCATCGGCATGCTTAGCACGTCGTTTGGTAGAAATCCACGTGCGCGTTCTGCCAAAAGCACCATTTGCATGCACATCTTGTGGTTTTGCAGAAAACTTCATCCGCGTCTACCAAAAGATGCATGTGCATGCTTAAAACGCGTTTTCGCACAAATCCGTGCGCGGGTGCTAAAAAGAGCAGCATCGGCATGCTTAGCACGTCGTCTGGTAGAAATCCACGTGCGCGTTCTGCAAAAAGCACCATTTGCATGCACATCTTGTGGTTTTGCAGAAAACTTCATCCGCGCCTACCAAAAGATGCATGTGCATGCTTAAAACGCGTTTTCGCACAAATGCGTGCGCGGGTGCTAAAAAGAGCAGCATCGGCATGCTTAGCACATCGTTTGGTAGAAATCCACGTGCGCGTTCTGCCAAAAGCACCATTTGCATGCACATCTTGTGGTTTTGCAGAAAACTTCATCCGCGTCTACCAAAAGATGCATGTGCATGCTTAAAACGCGTTTTCGCACAAATCCGTGCGCGGGTGCTAAAAAGAGCACATCGGCATGCTTAGCACGTCGTTTGGTAGAAATCCACGTGCGCGTTCTGCCAAAAGCACCATTTGCATGCACATCTTCTGGTTTTGCAGAAAACTTCATCCGCGTCTACCAAAAGATGCATGTGCATGCTTAAAACGCGTTTTCGCACAAATCCTTGCGCGGGTGCTAAAAAGAGCAGCATCGGCATGCTTAGCACGTCGTTTGGTAGAAATCCACGTGCGCGTTCTGCCAAAAGCACCATTTGCATGCACATCTTGTGGTTTTGCAGAAAACTTCATCCGCGTCTACCAAAAGATGCATGTGCATGCTTAAAACACGTTTTCGCACAAATCCGTGCGCGGGTGCTAAAAAGAGCAGCATCGGCATGCTTAGCACGTCGTCTGGTAGAAATCCACGTGCGCGTTCTGCAAAAAGCACCATTTGCATGCACATCTTGTGGTTTTGCAGAAAACTTCATCCGCGTCTACCAAAAGATGAATGTGCATGCTTAAAACGCGTTTTCGCACAAATGCGTGCGCGGGTGCTAAAAAGAGCAGCATCGGCATGCTTAGCACATCGTTTGGTAGAAATCCACGTGCGCGTTCTGCCAAAAGCACCATTTGCATGCACATCTTGTGGTTTTGCAGAAAACTTCATCCGCGTCTACCAAAAGATGCATGTGCATGCTTAAAACGCGTTTTCGCACAAATCCGTGCGCGGGTGCTAAAAAGAGCACATCGGCATGCTTAGCACGTCGTTTGGTAGAAATCCACGTGCGCGTTCTGCCAAAAGCACCATTTGCATGCACATCTTGTGGTTTTGCAGAAAACTTCATCCGCGTCTACCAAAAGATGCATATGCATGCTTAAAACGCGTTTTCGCACAAATCCGTGCGCGGGTGCTAAAAAGAGCAGCATCGGCATGCTTAGCACGTCGTTTGGTAGAAATCCACGTGCGCGTTCTGCCAAAAGCACCATTTGCATGCACATCTTGTGGTTTTGCAGAAAACTTCATCCGCGTCTACCAAAAGATGCATGTGCATGCTTAAAACGCGTTTTCGCACAAATTCGTGCGCGGGTGCTAAAAAGAGCAGCATCAGCATGCTTAGCACGTCGTTTGGTAGAAATCCACGTGCGCGTTCTGCCAAAAGCACCATTTGCATGCACATCTTTTGGTTTTGCAGAAAACTTCATCCGCGTCTACCAAAAGATGCATGTGCATGCTTAAAACGCGTTTTCGCACAAATCCGTGCGCGGGTGCTAAAATGAGCAGCATCGGCATGCTTAGCACGTCGTTTGGTAGAAATCCACGTGCGCGTTCTGCCAAAAGCACCATTTGCATGCACATCTTGTGGTTTTGCAGAAAACTTCATCCGCGTCTACCAAAAGATGCATGTGCATGCTTAAAACGCGTTTTCGCACAAATCCGTGCGCGGGTGCTAAAAAGAGCAGCATCGGCATGCTTAGCACGTCGTTTGGTAGAAATCCACGTGCGCGTTCTGCCAAAAGCACCATTTGCATGCACATCTTGTGGTTTTGCAGAAAACTTCATCCGCGTCTACCAAAAGATGCATGTGCATGCTTAAAACGCGTTTTCGCACAAATCCGTGCGCGGGTGCTAAAAAGAGCACATCGGCATGCTTAGCACGTCGTTTGGTAGAAATCCACGTGCGCGTTCTGCCAAAAGCACCATTTGCATGCACATCTTCTGGTTTTGCAGAAAACTTCATCCGCGTCTACCAAAAGATGCATGTGCATGCTTAAAACGCGTTTTCGCACAAATCCGTGCGCGGGTGCTAAAAAGAGCAGCATCGGCATGCTTAGCACGTCGTTTGGTAGAAATCCACGTGCGCGTTCTGCCAAAAGCACCATTTGCATGCACATCTTGTGGTTTTGCAGAAAACTTCATCCGCGTCTACCAAAAGATGCATGTGCATGCTTAAAACGCGTTTTCGCACAAATCCGTGCGCGGGTGCTAAAAAGAGCAGCATCGGCATGCTTAGCACGTCGTCTGGTAGAAATCCACGTGCGCGTTCTGCAAAAAGCACCATTTGCATGCACATATTGTGGTTTTGCAGAAAACTTCATCCGCGTCTACCAAAAGATGAATGTGCATGCTTAAAACGCGTTTTCGCACAAATGCGTGCGCGGGTGCTAAAAAGAGCAGCATCGGCATGCTTAGCACATCGTTTGGTAGAAATCCACGTGCGCGTTCTGCCAAAAGCACCATTTGCATGCACATCTTGTGGTTTTGCAGAAAACTTCATCCACGTCTACCAAAAGATGCATTTGCATGCTTAAAACGCGT
Organism: Dermacentor andersoni; assembly: GCF_023375885.2. NCBI lineage: Eukaryota > Metazoa > Arthropoda > Arachnida > Ixodida > Ixodidae > Dermacentor > Dermacentor andersoni. The sequence goes on along the minus strand of NW_027315302.1, from coordinate 2,332 downwards.
TTTCGCACAAATCCGTGCGCGGGTGTTAAAAAGAGCACATCGGCATGCTTAGCACGTCGTTTGGTAGAAATCCACGTGCGCGTTCTGCCAAAAGCACCATTTGCATGCACATCTTGTGGTTTTGCAGAAAACTTCATCCGCGTCTACCAAAAGATGCATGTGCATGCTTAAAACGCGTTTTCGCACAAATCCGTGCGCGGGTGCTAAAAAGAGCAGCATCGGCATGCTTAGCACGTCGTTTGGTAGAAATCCACGTGCGCGTTCTGCAAAAAGCACCATTTGCATGCACATCTTGTGGTTTTGCAGAAAACTTCATCCGCGCCTACCAAAAGATGCATGTGCATGCTTAAAACGCGTTTTCGCACAAATCCGTGCGCGGGTGCTGAAAAGAGCACATCGGCATGCTTAGCACGTCGTTTGGTAGAAATCCACGTGCGCGTTCTGCCAAAAGCACCATTTGCATGCACATCTTCTGGTTTTGCAGAAAACTTCATCCGCGTCTACCAAAAGATGCATGTGCATGCTTAAAACGCATTTTCGCACAAATCCGTGCGCGGGTGCTAAAAAGAGCAGCATCGGCATGCTTAGCACGTCGTTTGGTAGAAATCCACGTGCGCGTTCTGCCAAAAGCACCATTTGCATGCACATCTTGTGGTTTTGCAGAAAACTTCATCCGCGTCTACCAAAAGATGCATGTGCATGCTTAAAACACGTTTTCGCACAAATCCGTGCGCGGGTGCTAAAAAGAGCAGCATCGGCATGCTTAGCACGTCGTCTGGTAGAAATCCACGTGCGCGTTCTGCAAAAAGCACCATTTGCATGCACATCTTGTGGTTTTGCAGAAAACTTCATCCGCGTCTACCAAAAGATGAATGTGCATGCTTAAAACGCGTTTTCGCACAAATGCGTGCGCGGGTGCTAAAAAGAGCAGCATCGGCATGCTTAGCACATCGTTTGGTAGAAATCCACGTGCGCGTTCTGCCAAAAGCACCATTTGCATGCACATCTTGTGGTTTTGCAGAAAACTTCATCCGCGTCTACCAAAAGATGCATGTGCATGCTTAAAACGCGTTTTCGCACAAATCCGTGCGCGGGTGCTAAAAAGAGCAGCATCGGCATGCTTAGCACGTCGTTTGGTAGAAATCCACGTGCGCGTTCTGCCAAAAGCACCATTTGCATGCACATCTTGTGGTTTTGCAGAAAACTTCATCCGCGTCTACCAAAAGATGCATGTGCATGCTTAAAACGCGTTTTCGCACAAATCCGTGCGCGGGTGCTAAAAAGAGCAGCATCGGCATGCTTAGCACGTCGTCTGGTAGAAATCCACGTGCGCGTTCTGCAAAAAGCACCATTTGCATGCACATATTGTGGTTTTGCAGAAAACTTCATCCGCGTCTACCAAAAGATGAATGTGCATGCTTAAAACGCGTTTTCGCACAAATGCGTGCGCGGGTGCTAAAAAGAGCAGCATCGGCATGCTTAGCACATCGTTTGGTAGAAATCCACGTGCGCGTTCTGCCAAAAGCACCATTTGCATGCACATCTTGTGGTTTTGCAGAAAACTTCATCCACGTCTACCAAAAGATGCATTTGCATGCTTAAAACGCGTTTTCGCACAAATCCGTGCGCGGGTGTTAAAAAGAGCACATCGGCATGCTTAGCACGTCGTTTGGTAGAAATCCACGTGCGCGTTCTGCCAAAAGCACCATTTGCATGCACATCTTGTGGTTTTGCAGAAAACTTCATCCGCGTCTACCAAAAGATGCATGTGCATGCTTAAAACGCGTTTTCGCACAAATCCGTGCGCGGGTGCTAAAAAGAGCAGCATCGGCATGCTTAGCACGTCGTTTGGTAGAAATCCACGTGCGCGTTCTGCCAAAAGCACCATTTGCATGCACATCTTGTGGTTTTGCAGAAAACTTCATCCGCGTCTACCAAAAGATGCATGTGCATGCTTAAAACGCGTTTTCGCACAAATCCGTGCGCGGGTGCTAAAAAGAGCACATCGGCATGCTTAGCACGTCGTTTGGTAGAAATCCACGTGCGCGTTCTGCCAAAAGCACCATTTGCATGCACATCTTGTGGTTTTGCAGAAAACTTCATCCGCGTCTACCAAAAGATGCATATGCATGCTTAAAACGCGTTTTCGCACAAATCCGTGCGCGGGTGCTAAAAAGAGCAGCATCGGCATGCTTAGCACGTCGTTTGGTAGAAATCCACGTGCGCGTTCTGCCAAAAGCACCATTTGCATGCACATCTTGTGGTTTTGCAGAAAACTTCATCCGCGTCTACCAAAAGATGCATGTGCATGGCTTAATCTGTCTCGCGTGTG
>NW_027315301.1:35000-42090 GCF_023375885.2 Dermacentor andersoni | reverse complement strand
ACAAAGTCCGAAACGACGTCAGCCGGGGCGTCGAGCACGCCGCCCGCACTGTTCGCACGCGTGCTCGGAAATGGCGAAGGGGCCGCGCTAGCGTGCCTTGAATCGGTGAGCGGCGGTACCGCGGCGATCGCCAGAGCTCGAATCCGCCCTGCAAAAGCCAAATATTGGCGCTCGGCTCGGCGCAGTACGCGGCCGCGTCGCACGAGTACGGCCCCATGGAGGTCTGGGCACTTATCGCTGCTACTGTAAGGGGCCGTACGGCCCCGGCCGACATTGTACCGTAGTGCGATTTTCGGCTTGCGCGTGCTCGTGGCGTAGTCCGCGCACCGTTCCGACGTCGACAATCGTGCCCACGACTACGCGAGCGCTGGAAGAGACAAAGTCCGAAACCGCGTGTGCCGGGGCGGCGCGAGCGCGACGCCTTTGACGCAACTTTTGCGTACAAGCCGCCGCACGGCCACGACGGAGCCGGTGTCACCCTGCAGAGGGCTGCACTATAGCACGCCGGGAACCGGCAAAGAACCGCGCAGACGTCGTCGTTGGCCGCGGCGTTGCCGCGAGCACGCGAAGAGACAAAGTCCGAAACGACGTCAGCCGGGGCGTCGAGCACGCCGCCCGCACTGTTCGCACGCGTGCTCGGAAATGGCGAAGGGGCCGCGCTAGCGTGCCTTGAATCGGTGAGCGGCGGTACCGCGGCAATCGCCAGAGCTCGAATCCGCCCTGCAAAAGCCAAATATTGGCGCTCGGCTCGGCGCAGTACGCCGCCGCGTCGCACGAGTACGGCCCCATGGAGGTCTGGGCACTTATCGCTGCTACTGTAAGGGGCCGTAGGGCCCCGGCCGACATTGTACCGTAGTGCGATTTTCGTCTTGCGCGTGCTCGTGGCGGTGTCCGCGCACCGTTCCGAAGTCGACAATCGTGCCCACGACTACGCGAGCGCTGGAAGAGACAAAGTCCGAAACCGCGTGTGCCGGGGCGGCGCGAGCGCGACGCCTTTGACGCAACTTTTGCGTACAAGCCGCCGCACGGCCACGACGGAGCCGGTGTCACCCTGCAGAGGGCTGCACTATAGCACGCCGGGAACCGGCAAAGAACCGCGCAGACGTCGTCGTTGGCCGCGGCGTTGCCGCGAGCACGCGAAGAGACAAAGTCCGAAACGACGTCAGCCGGGGCGTCGAGCACGCCGCCCGCACTGTTCGCACTCGTGCTCGGAAATGGCGAAGGGGCCGTGCTAGCGTGCCTCGAATCGATCGGCCGGGGGCCCCGTAGGGCGACAGAAAGGCAATTGTGCAGGAAACCGTACTGGCCATTAGCGAGAAATTGCCGTTCGCGCATTCGGTAGACGCGCTGCGCTTTCACGACTTCGGCATTGTGCTGCCGACGTAAGCTTTCAATCTTGCTCGCGGCGTTACGAGGCGGCACGATTTTCGCCAAACGCTCGTCGAAAGTGGCACGAGTACGGCCCCATGGAGGTCTGGGTACTTATCGCTGCTATTATATGGGGGTCCCAGAGAGCAGTCGCCCCCAAAGCGACCTGGGTGTTTGATATGCGGCGGGCTTCGTGCCCGTCAAGCGTGTCCCCGGTATCGCTCCCGTGGATCCCACAGCTGACGTCTGCAGCCTCATCCGCTTGATGCGTTAGGGGCTGGTTGTCGGACGACGCTTTTTCCACGATATCGAAGTGTGTTCCGCATCGTCCTCGGACGAATCAAATACGAAAGCGCCGAAGGCGCGGGCGTGACCCGTCGCCTAGCGGCTTTGCCGTCTCGGCTACGTTGCAAGTGTCGGTCGGTCCACCAGTGCTGCGGGCTCGAGAGAAACCGCAAGCCGCGATCGAGTCGACACAACCGGTCTATCGAGAATGTTGCGTGCTTCTTGCCGCGTGGCGATACCCGGCCCTGCGGGGAGGGCGCCGTAGCGAGCTCGAACGCCGTCGTCTCGGACTGTGCAAAGTGCTACCCTTTGCGAGAACGAAGCGTGTTGGGGCGCCTGAAGGTGGCCTCGGCATCGCAAAAACGGCGTCCGGCCTGCTTGAAAGGCTGGACGCGCAGTTGAACGATTACCTGGTTGATCCTGCCAGTAATCATATGCTTGTCTCAAAGATTAAGCCATGCATGTCTAAGTACATGCCGAAATAAGGCGAAACCGCGAATGGCTCATTAAATCAGTTATGGTTCCTTAGATCGTTTCTTCCTACTTGGATAACTGTGGCAATTCTAGAGCTAATACATGCAGTGAGCCTGAAGCCCTTTGGGCGACGGGTGCTTTTATTAGACCAAGATCGATCGGGTTTCGGCCCGTATTGTGTGGTGACTCTGGATAACTTTGTGCTGATCGCATGGCCACGAGCCGGCGACGTTTCTTTCAAGTGTCTGCCTTATCAACTTTCGATGGTAGGTTACTTGCTTACCATGGTTGTTACGGGTAACGGAGAATCAGGGTTCGATTCCGGAGAGGGAGCCTGAGAAACGGCTACCACATCCAAGGAAGGCAGCAGGCGCGCAAATTACCCACTCCCGGCACGGGGAGGTAGTGACGAAAAATAACAATACGGGACTCTTTTGAGGCCCCGTAATTGAAATGAGTACACTCTAAATCCTTTAACGAGGATCAATTGGAGGGCAAGTCTGGTGCCAGCAGCCGCGGTAATTCCAGCTCCAATAGCGTATACTAAAGCTGCTGCGGTTAAAAAGCTCGTAGTTGGATCTCAGTTCCAGACGAGTAGTGCATCTACCCGATGCGACGGCTCGGACTGAACATCATGCCGGTCCTTTCTTGGTGCACTTCATTGTGTGCCTCGAGAAGGCCGGTGCTTTTACTTTGAAAAAATTAGAGTGCTCAACGCAGGCGAGTCGCCTGAATAAACTTGCATGGAATAATAGAACAAGACCTCGTTTCTGTTCTGTTGGTTTTTGGAATACGAGGTAATGATTAAGAGGGACAGACGGGGGCATTCGTATTGCGGCGCTAGAGGTGAAATTCTTGGACCGTCGCAAGACGAACTACTGCGAAAGCATTTGCCAAGAATGTTTTCTTTGATCAAGAACGAAAGTCAGAGGTTCGAAGGCGATCAGATACCGCCCTAGTTCTGACCATAAACGATGCCAACCAGCGATCCGCCTGAGTTACTCAAATGACTCGGCGGGCAGCTTCCGGGAAACCAAAGTGTTTGGGTTCCGGGGGAAGTATGGTTGCAAAGCTGAAACTTAAAGGAATTGACGGAAGGGCACCACCAGGAGTGGAGCCTGCGGCTTAATTTGACTCAACACGGGAAAACTTACCCGGCCCGGACACTGGGAGGATTGACAGATTGAGAGCTCTTTCTTGATTCGGTGGATGGTGGTGCATGGCCGTTCTTAGTTGGTGGAGCGATTTGTCTGGTTAATTCCGATAACGAACGAGACTCTAGCCTATTAAATAGGTGCGGGGTTCCCAGCACCTTACAACCTTCTTAGAGGGACAAGCGGCTCCTAGCCGCACGAAACAGAGCAATAACAGGTCTGTGATGCCCTTAGATGTCCGGGGCCGCACGCGCGCTACACTGAAGGAAGCAGCGTGTCTTTATCCCTGTCTGAAAGGACTGGGTAACCCGTGGAACTTCTTTCGTGATTGGGATAGGGGCTTGCAATTGTTCCCCTTGAACGAGGAATTCCCAGTAAGCGCGAGTCATAAGCTCGCGTTGATTACGTCCCTGCCCTTTGTACACACCGCCCGTCGCTACTACCGATTGAATGATTTAGTGAGGTCTTCGGACCGATGTCCGGCGCGGCCTTTCGGTTGCGCCGGTCTGTTGGAAAGATGACCAAACTTGATCATTTAGAGGAAGTAAAAGTCGTAACAAGGTTTCCGTAGGTGAACCTGCGGAAGGATCATTACCGGATTGTGAAGGGTGGCGAGCGCCATTGTTTCTACCCCGTGTGGGTGAAGCAGCTCGCTGCGCCCGACGCTTTCCGCCGCTGGCCCCGCTTGGACGCGGGGACGGCTATACCCGAACATGCCGGGGACTGCCTGAATTTTGAGGGGCGCCCCGTGCCAAATTTGTTGCGCCCAGTGGACGCCGGCTGCAACCTTGGACGGTTGGCTTGGCCGCGCCCGCGGGTAGAAACGGCGTAACGCACACTGGGTGGGCTTTCTGTCCGCTTTGGCGCTCTTGCGCGGAATGGGAGTAAGACGACCCGACCTGCTGCTTTGCCCAGTACGAGGGGAACGGCGAAGCGTGCGGTCGGTCAAGGAACTGACGGTCGAGAGCTAATGCCGCTGCCGCTTAGTACACACACGGAACCGTGGTGCGAGCGCTCTCCCGTCCTCCGCGGCAAACGCTGCCGAGTCTGAAAAGGCTGGCGGCTGCCGGTCGCTTCCTGCGGCGAGTATGGAGTAACGACCCGACTTTGTTGCCACCCAAGTACTAAAGGAACGGTGTGGCGCTCGGTCGGTCATGGAACTGTCGGTATGAGGGTGCGGCTGCCAAGTACGGAAGGAACCGTGGCCTAAAGTGCTCTCCCGTCCTCCGCGGCAAATGCCACCGAGTCCGAAAGGGCCGGAGGCTGCCGGTCGGCTCCTGCTCGTGACGCGCGAGGTGTCGAGATCGCGGTTTAATGCGACGACGTCTGCAGGCTATTCGCCCGCCGCCGAGGGAAAGGCGGCGTTGCTGCGAAGTACCGAAGGAAACGCGGCTTTGCTACGTCGGAAGCGTTCTGCGGTTAGCGGACTTGTGCGCTTTGGGAAGGCGCCGCACGTCGAAAGAGGAAGTACGGACAGACGAGGGACTGTAGTCCCGGTTTCGAACGCACTTGCGGCCAGGCCCTTGCTGGCTTCGTCTTCCGCCTCAAGTAGACTTGTTGTGGCGCCGGCGCAGGGAGCCGTCCCTGGCACTGGCCGAGTGGTTTTGGAGAGCTGCGCGAGTACGCGCGCCGGGCTCTTGTCTTTCGTCTCAAGTAGGCTGTTGGATCAACAGCGGTTATGCTGCGGCGATCTGCCGATGCGAAAGTGTGTGTGTGTTTGAGGCCCTTCTATGAACCTACTGCTGACTGAAGCGAAGCACGTCGATGGGGGTGAAGCCCTGCCCGTGGCCGTGTAGCCGTTAAAGACTCCACAGCGGCTTAGCCCTAATCATGGCTCTGTCGCTCTTTGCAATTTTTAGTGGAGCGATGTGAACGTGCACACGAGACACACGGGTCCGGTGGATGGTTGGCAGGTAAAACCGGCTTCGAGTGCGCGCAAACGGCATAAGGTGCCTCGAGGGCAAGCGAGGAAGGCGTGGGCGCAAAACACACGCGCGAGTAGCAGGAGTGGAGTGCCATTAGGCTTTCAGCTGCTGAGACGCGGCCGCCGAAAGAGCGAGACTGGAGGAGCGCACGCCGAAAGGCGCTCTTCGAAACCACACACAGGGAGACGCCACGTGCCTAAAACCCTGGTTGTACTGTACTGAATTGAACAAACTATTTTTCACGACTCTAAGCGGTGGATCACTCGGTTCTCGGGTCGATGAAGAACGCAGCCAGCTGCGAGACTTGGTGTGAATTGCAGGACACACTGAGCACTGATTCTTTGAACGCACATTGCGGCCTTGGGTCTTCCCTTGGCTTCGTCTGTCTGAGGGTCGGATCACATATCAAGAGAGACTTCGGCGCACAGGGAACGTGCGTCCGTCGACTCGTTTTGACCGCGTCGGCATCATGGACAGTACGTTGAGCGCTAAAGCCACGCGCCAGCGGCCTCACGAGAGGGAGACGGTGGCAAACCGTTGTGCCAATTCTTCGAAAAGACGGAAACGAGGCAATACTACTGCAGCGTGACGAGTGCGCGCCTCTAGTAAGACCGCCGCAGGATGGAGTCGGATACCTGCAGGGAAAGAGCGGTCCAAGCACGAGGCGCGAACGTCTGTTGCCATGTAGCGCGCACGTTTGCGAGAGAGTCGGAAGCGCACGCTTGCGTGCACGGAAAACGTGGGAATGAAACGCCGGCCGATTCCCGCGCCGTGCGCAAAGCCAGCGCGATCGCAATTTGCGCTGTTTGCCTTCGAAGTACGTCGAGCTCCAGAGCTGGTCGCTCGTTCACGTCACCGCAGCTGTGTGGGCGCCCTTCCGGGCTTCGTCGCAGGAATGGGAATCGGCAGATTCTTGCGAGGAGCGGGGAGGAGAAGGGTGGCCCCCGAAAGCGGTTCGACGCGACAGCGCCGTCTGCGAGCGAGAAGAGTCACGGCACGGCGGAGAATTGCCGCGAAACGGAAAATGTCTCCTTCGAGAGCGTGGGTGCCCCGTTGGCGGAGCTGAAGCGTTCCGTCGTAGTCCGCCGTCGGTCCAAGTGCTTCGCAGTCTCTGTCCCCTAAAGACTGGGCCACTCCAGTTGGGGCAGGGGCGACGCTACACGAGACGATGCCTCCCGCCAGGTTTTAGTCGCCCCTGCGGTGCCCGCTGAAGCGGCGCGCTGCTAAGGCGATCTTTGCCTCGGTGGTGTTTGGGCTTCAGACACGGTCGCTTACCACGCAACTGCTCGTGCGCCGCACGCGCGCAGGCGGTTCACCGCCTGCCAGCCTCGTCTATAAGTAGCTCCGTGTTGGGCGAAGGACGTGGTAGGGCGTCGCACTCGGTTGGCGCTGGGTTTTCGAACGTGTCGAGTCCTTTTCGGCATACCGCTCGTATGACGCACGCGCGCAGGCGTTGTGCCGCCTGCCAGCCTCGTCCGTAAGGACGTGGCAGGGCGTCGTACTCGGTCGTGCTGGAATGGGCGAAAGCGATGTATCCGTTGTCGACCTCAGATCAGGCGAGACAACCCGCTGAATTTAAGCATATCACTAAGCGGAGGAAAAGAAACCAACAGGGATTCCCCGAGTAGCTGCGAGCGAAACGGGACCGAGCCCAGCACCGAATCCCCCGTCCTTGCAGGCGGTCGGGAAATGTGGTGTATGGGAGGCGACGTTCTCGGGTGTTTGCGACGGTGCAAGTCCCCCTGACAGGGGCTTGTCCCAGAGTGGGTGCCAGGCCCGTCTCCGCCGTTGCGCGCCCGGGATGAAGCCTCCCGTGAGTCGGGTTGCTTGAGAGTGCAGCCCTAAGTGGGTGGTAAACTCCATCTAAGGCTAAATACGACCGAG
>NW_027315301.1:17500-30000 GCF_023375885.2 Dermacentor andersoni | reverse complement strand
GAATTTCATGCTTTCTTTCCAGCTTGGAACGTTTGGCTTTGTGTGCGGGTGCTGCATTTAAGGAGCTGTGTATAACTTTATAGAGCGTCTCAAGAAAAACAATTTGTTTGAAGCTTCACACGTGAGAGGAGCGGCTTCTGAGTACGAGGCGGTTTTCCTTTTTTTTTTTCTGCCGATAATTGTACTCATCTGCCACGTCTCTCACCACGATATGATATTTTTTTGGGGGGTTTCTCCTTTGATCCTCAAGTGAACGGACTGTCCAGTACTGATGCCATTTACAAAAATCCAAAACAGCAGAGGCCCGCACCTGCTCAATCAACGCCAACTCAATTTAAGGAAGGGCTGTTCAAAAGCTGATCGAAACCATCCAGTTTGGGAAAACCTATTTTATGCAGTAGTTTTTATTATTATTATTTTTTTTTTTTTTATTGTGAGAGACGTGAAATCGACACCACGAAATGAACGTCCCTTTGTTACCCTTTTGTTACCGCGGCTTCGAAACCGTGCGTAATACCAATTTAATTGTGTCCTGGTTGGCCGTTTGTCAGCACTTTGTGTTCTTCTAGAAAATCAACTACTAGTTTATAAATTACGTGCGCGAAATTTTCCTCCGTGTGCACCACCAAAATACTTAAAGAAGAGAGAATGCGTCCGGGGCCTTGGGATTTCGAAAATGACGTGCTCTGAAATTTTCACATCCGCCATTGGAAAGATAATTATTATCCGTCGTAAAAAAAAAAAAAAAGAAAAAAAAAAAAGAAAGAAATCACATTTGAAATTATCATTGAAAGTGGCCACGTTTTTCGGGGCATGTCTTGATGAAATAATCTCAGTTCAGTTCAGCATGATTGGATTTCATCTTTTCCAGTATTCTCAGTACTCTCGTTGTAGTACCAATTGCCGGCAGATTTTTTTTTTTAGTTGTTTAGAGTTATACATTCCTGAACGATGTTTTTCTTTTCCTCAAAGCTAGCCATAGAACCAGCGCTTTCTATAAAATCATGACAATAAGAATCCAGCATATCGGTTCATCTTCGGCGCGATTAAAGTTCGGGAACTGGCGATTTTTTATTGCCGTGATCAAGAAGGTTAACACCAGATAAGGCGTGATATTTCAGCATACCAGTCGCGATATCTAATCGAATCTAAGATTGAAATGGCGTTCTGAATTCTTTCGGTTCCAGATAGAAAGAAACAGAAAAAAAAAAAAAAAAGAAAGGATGTGATTGATTGCCATTCAAATCTGAAGACCGCGTGGAGAAAGTGTTCCGGTTTACATTCGGCAAATCAAAATGAACGGCTAAAATTAATCTATCGTCTGGTTTCATGCGCGAGATCACGTAAAAGGCAGCCATTCTTCTTAACATGGTTTCTCTCTTTTGCTCTCTCATTCGCGCACGGAAATTTCTTCGTACGGGAATTTTATGAAGCGAAGGCGGCTGCAGACCATTTTCTTTGTTTAGTTCATGTTCGTAGGCGCAAATTACAAACCTAACACTTGGAGCAACATTTCCACTACTCTAGAGGGGCATGAACTGTAGACAGTGCACGCTTTCTCATTTATCCAATCGCTCGCAAACACATTGCATTGCTAGTCTACAGTGGCAATACAAAGTGACGTTTCACCATGCACGTCGAAGTTCATTACCAGTACCGCGCCAGCATCGACCGGCCGGCGAAGCGACGAGCTCAGCAGCGCATGCGCAAGGCCCGACACCACCCCAACCGAGCTTCCCTGCTTATCGGAGAGAACAAGTGCGCGTGAACACGGGCGCGTCTGAGTATCTGGATTTAAAAAAAAAAAAAGAAAACAAAGAAAGCGTTTCCGAGATATTGACAAAGACAAGTGGTCGCGGTCGCTCTGAATCTTATCGTATTATAGAAAACGTGGGAAGGCGGCGCTTCCTCGAGGGTCAGAAAGTACAATCGTCGAACTAGGTGGCAAGTGGAGTACATCCTTTTTCTTGGAACGGTTTGCAATTGACTGCTTGAATGTGCCGACCACGCGTCGCGGGTCGCGTATAGAGCCAACCGTTGGCAAGCACGCGTCTAGCGTAGCAGCAGAACCGATCGCGGTTGCGATAACCCATCGTTGGCAGCGAAAAAGAAAAACACCCACACGCAGTTTGTAGCAATAACCGTACAAATCAATGTGGTTTTAAATATAGCTTCACTGGTCACCCAAGAAGGGCACCGAAACTTTCTCATGACGCACACCGCTGTAGTCCACAAAGAACAAAGCGCACAAAATAGATATGATACAGCCGCACCGCATTATTTCGTGTTTTCAGCATTTCATTACTTTCGTGTGCATGCGCGCTAGGGCCACGCAGGCCAGGAGTAAAAGGCACGAAAAGAAAAAAAAAAAAAAAAATGATACGCAATCCTAAGCTTTGACTTGACTGCTGTGGCACTCGCATTTGTGTTCTTTACCTTAGGCGAACGCAATGCGCAAACTGAACTGGAATTTCCAATAATGGAAATTCCTGTTTGGCTCATATTTGCGTTTTTCGCCCGAGCAAGCGCTTCACTGCACTACGCTTTGCCCCTTCAACGTGGCTACACTGCCCGGCAGGCGTGTTCTGCGTAGGGCCGAACCTGCAGGCAAAAAGCATGGGCGCCGCCATCTTGTTGAGAGCGGCGCCAGGGACACAATCGCGCCTAGCTCATTGAGTTTTCCCCCAAAACTGAAAAAAATTTGACTTCATTAAACGAGAAAGATGCCACGAGTGCCCCAACAAAAAGCTTTGAGGATTACCGAAGGGTAACTGAGGGCGACGCAACGGGCTCTGGAAAGAAGGATGATGGGTGTGGCGTCACGGGGGGATCGGAATAGAGCAGATTGGGGTGTGCGAGAAGAAACGCTCGTTAATGACACCAAAGTTTAAACCAGGAAAAACAAATGGGCATGCGCAGGGCATGCAATCTGGGGGGAAGATAACCGGTGGCCATTAAGGGTTACAGACTGAATTCCAAGAGGAGGGAAGCGTAGCAGGGGGTGGCAGAAAGTTAGGAGGGCAGATTAGATTAGGGACTACATGGCGACAATCGGCACCTGACCGGGGTACTTGGAGGATCATGGCAGATGCCTTTGCCCTGCAGTGGGCGTAGCCAGGATGATGATGATGATGATGTTCATGATGAAAAGGTAGCAACAGGTCTTCGTAACATACAGGTTAGAAAGATGAGGCACCTTTTAACCCTTGAATATATTTCGCCACATTTGGGCATACGACAAGTTTGTTTTCGAGGCGCTCGGTCCCACTGCTGCGAAAATGTGTACACAAAGGCTGCACAGTAGTTGCCAGAAATCGGGCACTCTATTTTTCTTTCATAGGGAATCTTTCTTCCACTTGGGCAGCGGATTTCGGCGGCAGGGCGAGCTTGCGTGGCCGCGGTGGTTTACGGATCCAAGCGATAGTGAACTCCAAAATCCAGTGTTGGCTTTGAGTGGGATTCATATTGATTGCGAACCCCACGGCTAATCCTACCCCCCATCCCCCCAAGTGGCTCTTTACAGGAGACAATCATTCAGAGACATCGGACAAATAGGAATTCTGGTTCTTTCTTTTGCTTTCATTAATTTTTCTCGAAGCCCATAACTAGAAATTTGCTGGAGCGGCTGTCCCATTTGCGACGCAACAAGTGCGACGCTACACACAGATGGAGTGGCAGTTTAATTACTCTCGTGGTCCGCGAACCGGCATCGTTGCGTGTAGTATAGGAATGGTGCGTGTCAAGTCACTGCTCGCGTTGAGCTTGTGCTCTTCATTTTGATTGAATGAAGTCTCACCTAAGTGAGCGGGGCCGATCCCGGAGGTAGTGCAATACCGGGCCGACCTGCGGCGGAGGTGAAGCAGGCTTCAAGCACTCCGCCAACTTCCAAAAATAGGTTTAATATCGTGGGTCCATATAGAACCCGTATCAGATATTAAGCTGATAAGAACAGATACTACACTTTGATCTTAGCCAAAAGGCCGAGAAGCGATGTCCTTCACTTCACTTCATTGTACTACTGCCTTGTGGGCGCCCTGCCGACATGGGTAACCTCAGCAACAGCGTGGGCAATATTATAAAATTCAGCCTGTGTACAGACTCAACGCTCCCTATCTCACGGATGAACTCGCAACGCCTCAGTCTTTCGCTGTTAACGAAACGCTGTCGCGTAGAAACGAGACCCGAGTGCAAGCTTGCTTGTAACGCGAAACCAACCAAGGCAACCTCGTAGAAAACGGAACAGGCGAGCGGAAAAAAACGCGCCAGGGGAATGCTTACTTCCGTCTGAATGCGACCGCTCAAGGTGACCTTCCTTGAGGGCTTCGTTTCAAGCCCGTGTGCAATTGTAATATACTACGCGCATTTCCTTCATTTCTTTTTATTTACCGCAAGGCCCACTGAAAATTTTGATACGGCACAGGCCGGGACGGATCGCAACGTGTCGATTCGACCGGTAGAATTAGGTAGCATGCCCCATGTACGAAGACGAGCAACATAGAAGTGAATGACAAAATAAATATAGAAAACGCTGCACACTCCTTCCCACCGGAAACATAGAGGGGAGAAAGATCGCCATCTGAAACACAGGCATTGTAAAAAAAAAAAAAAAAGTGCTACCTCATCATCTTTACCATTACCGTGTGTGTGTATGTATATATGCATGTGTGTGTGTGTGTGTGTGTGTGTGTTTGTGTATTTATATATATATATATATATATATACGCACACATGCTAGCATAGCTTAAACGCAGCTGGAAAGCTCAGCCTTGCACAAGAACCACCCCCTGTCGCAAACCCCTTTGAAACATTCAAATGGGAAACACGAGTACAGCGAGGTCGTTCGAACCTGGCGCCAAAACGCATTAGCGCCATCTGTGTACGGAACTAGGAAAACCTGCGGACTTTGCAATACAGAAAGAAAGGTAGATGGCGCGAGCTAACGCTCCATTGCATACTAAGAACGAGAGTTAGTGAATAATGGCAGAAACGTCTTGGGAAGAGAAAAAAAAAAAAAAAAAACGCGCAACAGTTGTTGGCTTGTGCAAGCACTCTATGTTACAGCGATTAAAGAGCATAGCATCTTCTACAACAGCAGCTACAAAAAGAAGAAGAACGTGAGAGAGGGAGAGACACAGGCGTGTTTCTTTGGAATGCAGAGCATGCAGCACATACTATAAAGTGCCAAAGAGACGGGGAAAGCAGATGGCGCGAAGGTGTATGTCCTCAAAGCTTGAAAGCAATTTCTAAATTACAACATGTACCGAAGTCCACCTACTCTCATCAGGTTGCTCCCGCCTCCAGTTGCGTTTAAAGTGAAATTACAGTCGCCTCAAAGGCAGACAGAGAGAGAGTGAAAATAGGTACACTTGCTTCGCGCAGCTGCAGCCGTTCAAATTTTACAGCAAGAGCACTCCCGAAAGCACAAAGTCCGCTGCCGCCTGGGCGCAATGCGCTCGCTTCAGTAAATTGCCGTGCTGGCCTCGGCAACCAAGAGGTGTAGTGCGGCAGACTGCTGCATTGTAGCACACCGGAAACCGTGCAGACGTAAGCGATCGCCTCGACATCGCTGCGAGCGCTCGAAGAGACAAAGTCCGAAACCACGTGTGCCGGGGCGGTGCGAGCGCGACGCCTTTGACGCAACTTTTGCGTACAAGCCGCCGCACCGCCACGACGGAATCGCTGGCATCCCGCACGCAGCTGCATTGTGTCACGCCGGCAATCGTTGAAACACCACGCAGTCGTCGGCGTCGGCCCCGACATGGTTGCGAGCGCTGGAAGAGACAAAGTCCGAAACCGCGTGTGCCGGGGCGGCGCGAGCGCGACGCCTTTGACGCAACTTTTGCGTACAAGCCGCCGCACGGACACGACGGAGCCGGTGTCACCCTGCAGAGGGCTGCACTATAGCACGCCGGGAACCGGCAAAGAACCGCGCAGACGTCGTCGTTGGCCGCGGCGTTGCCGCGAGCACGCGAAGAGACAAAGTCCGAAACGACGTCAGCCGGGGCGTCGAGCACGCCGCCCGCACTGTTCGCACGCGTGCTCGGAAATGGCGAAGGGGCCGCGCTAGCGTGCCTTGAATCGGTGAGCGGCGGTACCGCGGCAATCGCCAGAGCTCGAATCCGCCCTGCAAAAGCCAAATATAGGCGCTCGGCTCGGCGCAGTACGCCGCCGCGTCGCACGAGTACGGCCCCATGGAGGTCTGGGCACTTATCGCTGCTACTGTAAGGGGCCGTACGGCCCCGGCCGACATTGTACCGTAGTGCGATTTTCGTCTTGCGCGTGCTCGTGGCGGTGTCCGCGCACCGTTCCGAAGTCGACAATCGTGCCCACGACTACGCGAGCGCTGGAAGAGACAAAGTCCGAAACCGCGTGTGCCGGGGCGGCGCGAGCGCGACGCCTTTGACGCAACTTTTGCGTACAAGCCGCCGCACGGCCACGACGGAGCCGGTGTCACCCTGCAGAGGGCTGCACTATAGCACGCCGGGAACCGGCAAAGAACCGCGCAGACGTCGTCGTTGGCCGCGGCGTTGCCGCGAGCACGCGAAGAGACAAAGTCCGAAACGACGTCAGCCGGGGCGTCGAGCACGCCGCCCGCACTGTTCGCACGCGTGCTCGGAAATGGCGAAGGGGCCGCGCTAGCGTGCCTTGAATCGGTGAGCGGCGGTACCGCGGCGATCGCCAGAGCTCGAATCCGCCCTGCAAAAGCCAAATATTGGCGCTCGGCTCGGCGCAGTACGCCGCCGCGTCGCACGAGTACGGCCCCATGGAGGTCTGGGCACTTATCGCTGCTACTGTAAGGGGCCGTACGGCCCCGGCCGACATTGTACCGTAGTGCGATTTTCGGCTTGCGCGTGCTCGTGGCGTAGTCCGCGCACCGTTCCGACGTCGACAATCGTGCCCACGACTACGCGAGCGCTGGAAGAGACAAAGTCCGAAACCGCGTGTGCCGGGGCGGCGCGAGCGCGACGCCTTTGACGCAACTTTTGCGTACAAGCCGCCGCACGGACACGACGGAATCGCTGGCATCCCGCACGCAGCTGCATTGTGTCACGCCGGCAATCGTTGAAACACCACGCAGTCGTCGGCGTCGGCCCCGACATGGTTGCGAGCGCTGGAAGAGACAAAGTCCGAAACCGCGTGTGCCGGGGCGGCGCGAGCGCGACGCCTTTGACGCAACTTTTGCGTACAAGCCGCCGCACGGCCACGACGGAGCCGGTGTCACCCTGCAGAGGGCTGCACTATAGCACGCCGGGAACCGGCAAAGAACCGCGCAGACGTCGTCGTTGGCCGCGGCGTTGCCGCGAGCACGCGAAGAGACAAAGTCCGAAACGACGTCAGCCGGGGCGTCGAGCACGCCGCCCGCACTGTTCGCACGCGTGCTCGGAAATGGCGAAGGGGCCGCGCTAGCGTGCCTTGAATCGGTGAGCGGCGGTACCGCGGCGATCGCCAGAGCTCGAATCCGCCCTGCAAAAGCCAAATATTGGCGCTCGGCTCGGCGCAGTACGCGGCCGCGTCGCACGAGTACGGCCCCATGGAGGTCTGGGCACTTATCGCTGCTACTGTAAGGGGCCGTACGGCCCCGGCCGACATTGTACCGTAGTGCGATTTTCGGCTTGCGCGTGCTCGTGGCGTAGTCCGCGCACCGTTCCGACGTCGACAATCGTGCCCACGACTACGCGAGCGCTGGAAGAGACAAAGTCCGAAACCGCGTGTGCCGGGGCGGCGCGAGCGCGACGCCTTTGACGCAACTTTTGCGTACAAGCCGCCGCACGGCCACGACGGAGCCGGTGTCACCCTGCAGAGGGCTGCACTATAGCACGCCGGGAACCGGCAAAGAACCGCGCAGACGTCGTCGTTGGCCGCGGCGTTGCCGCGAGCACGCGAAGAGACAAAGTCCGAAACGACGTCAGCCGGGGCGTCGAGCACGCCGCCCGCACTGTTCGCACGCGTGCTCGGAAATGGCGAAGGGGCCGCGCTAGCGTGCCTTGAATCGGTGAGCGGCGGTACCGCGGCAATCGCCAGAGCTCGAATCCGCCCTGCAAAAGCCAAATATTGGCGCTCGGCTCGGCGCAGTACGCCGCCGCGTCGCACGAGTACGGCCCCATGGAGGTCTGGGCACTTATCGCTGCTACTGTAAGGGGCCGTAGGGCCCCGGCCGACATTGTACCGTAGTGCGATTTTCGTCTTGCGCGTGCTCGTGGCGGTGTCCGCGCACCGTTCCGAAGTCGACAATCGTGCCCACGACTACGCGAGCGCTGGAAGAGACAAAGTCCGAAACCGCGTGTGCCGGGGCGGCGCGAGCGCGACGCCTTTGACGCAACTTTTGCGTACAAGCCGCCGCACGGCCACGACGGAGCCGGTGTCACCCTGCAGAGGGCTGCACTATAGCACGCCGGGAACCGGCAAAGAACCGCGCAGACGTCGTCGTTGGCCGCGGCGTTGCCGCGAGCACGCGAAGAGACAAAGTCCGAAACGACGTCAGCCGGGGCGTCGAGCACGCCGCCCGCACTGTTCGCACTCGTGCTCGGAAATGGCGAAGGGGCCGTGCTAGCGTGCCTCGAATCGATCGGCCGGGGGCCCCGTAGGGCGACAGAAAGGCAATTGTGCAGGAAACCGTACTGGCCATTAGCGAGAAATTGCCGTTCGCGCATTCGGTAGACGCGCTGCGCTTTCACGACTTCGGCATTGTGCTGCCGACGTAAGCTTTCAATCTTGCTCGCGGCGTTACGAGGCGGCACGATTTTCGCCAAACGCTCGTCGAAAGTGGCACGAGTACGGCCCCATGGAGGTCTGGGTACTTATCGCTGCTATTATATGGGGGTCCCAGAGAGCAGTCGCCCCCAAAGCGACCTGGGTGTTTGATATGCGGCGGGCTTCGTGCCCGTCAAGCGTGTCCCCGGTATCGCTCCCGTGGATCCCACAGCTGACGTCTGCAGCCTCATCCGCTTGATGCGTTAGGGGCTGGTTGTCGGACGACGCTTTTTCCACGATATCGAAGTGTGTTCCGCATCGTCCTCGGACGAATCAAATACGAAAGCGCCGAAGGCGCGGGCGTGACCCGTCGCCTAGCGGCTTTGCCGTCTCGGCTACGTTGCAAGTGTCGGTCGGTCCACCAGTGCTGCGGGCTCGAGAGAAACCGCAAGCCGCGATCGAGTCGACACAACCGGTCTATCGAGAATGTTGCGTGCTTCTTGCCGCGTGGCGATACCCGGCCCTGCGGGGAGGGCGCCGTAGCGAGCTCGAACGCCGTCGTCTCGGACTGTGCAAAGTGCTACCCTTTGCGAGAACGAAGCGTGTTGGGGCGCCTGAAGGTGGCCTCGGCATCGCAAAAACGGCGTCCGGCCTGCTTGAAAGGCTGGACGCGCAGTTGAACGATTACCTGGTTGATCCTGCCAGTAATCATATGCTTGTCTCAAAGATTAAGCCATGCATGTCTAAGTACATGCCGAAATAAGGCGAAACCGCGAATGGCTCATTAAATCAGTTATGGTTCCTTAGATCGTTTCTTCCTACTTGGATAACTGTGGCAATTCTAGAGCTAATACATGCAGTGAGCCTGAAGCCCTTTGGGCGACGGGTGCTTTTATTAGACCAAGATCGATCGGGTTTCGGCCCGTATTGTGTGGTGACTCTGGATAACTTTGTGCTGATCGCATGGCCACGAGCCGGCGACGTTTCTTTCAAGTGTCTGCCTTATCAACTTTCGATGGTAGGTTACTTGCTTACCATGGTTGTTACGGGTAACGGAGAATCAGGGTTCGATTCCGGAGAGGGAGCCTGAGAAACGGCTACCACATCCAAGGAAGGCAGCAGGCGCGCAAATTACCCACTCCCGGCACGGGGAGGTAGTGACGAAAAATAACAATACGGGACTCTTTTGAGGCCCCGTAATTGAAATGAGTACACTCTAAATCCTTTAACGAGGATCAATTGGAGGGCAAGTCTGGTGCCAGCAGCCGCGGTAATTCCAGCTCCAATAGCGTATACTAAAGCTGCTGCGGTTAAAAAGCTCGTAGTTGGATCTCAGTTCCAGACGAGTAGTGCATCTACCCGATGCGACGGCTCGGACTGAACATCATGCCGGTCCTTTCTTGGTGCACTTCATTGTGTGCCTCGAGAAGGCCGGTGCTTTTACTTTGAAAAAATTAGAGTGCTCAACGCAGGCGAGTCGCCTGAATAAACTTGCATGGAATAATAGAACAAGACCTCGTTTCTGTTCTGTTGGTTTTTGGAATACGAGGTAATGATTAAGAGGGACAGACGGGGGCATTCGTATTGCGGCGCTAGAGGTGAAATTCTTGGACCGTCGCAAGACGAACTACTGCGAAAGCATTTGCCAAGAATGTTTTCTTTGATCAAGAACGAAAGTCAGAGGTTCGAAGGCGATCAGATACCGCCCTAGTTCTGACCATAAACGATGCCAACCAGCGATCCGCCTGAGTTACTCAAATGACTCGGCGGGCAGCTTCCGGGAAACCAAAGTGTTTGGGTTCCGGGGGAAGTATGGTTGCAAAGCTGAAACTTAAAGGAATTGACGGAAGGGCACCACCAGGAGTGGAGCCTGCGGCTTAATTTGACTCAACACGGGAAAACTTACCCGGCCCGGACACTGGGAGGATTGACAGATTGAGAGCTCTTTCTTGATTCGGTGGATGGTGGTGCATGGCCGTTCTTAGTTGGTGGAGCGATTTGTCTGGTTAATTCCGATAACGAACGAGACTCTAGCCTATTAAATAGGTGCGGGGTTCCCAGCACCTTACAACCTTCTTAGAGGGACAAGCGGCTCCTAGCCGCACGAAACAGAGCAATAACAGGTCTGTGATGCCCTTAGATGTCCGGGGCCGCACGCGCGCTACACTGAAGGAAGCAGCGTGTCTTTATCCCTGTCTGAAAGGACTGGGTAACCCGTGGAACTTCTTTCGTGATTGGGATAGGGGCTTGCAATTGTTCCCCTTGAACGAGGAATTCCCAGTAAGCGCGAGTCATAAGCTCGCGTTGATTACGTCCCTGCCCTTTGTACACACCGCCCGTCGCTACTACCGATTGAATGATTTAGTGAGGTCTTCGGACCGATGTCCGGCGCGGCCTTTCGGTTGCGCCGGTCTGTTGGAAAGATGACCAAACTTGATCATTTAGAGGAAGTAAAAGTCGTAACAAGGTTTCCGTAGGTGAACCTGCGGAAGGATCATTACCGGATTGTGAAGGGTGGCGAGCGCCATTGTTTCTACCCCGTGTGGGTGAAGCAGCTCGCTGCGCCCGACGCTTTCCGCCGCTGGCCCCGCTTGGACGCGGGGACGGCTATACCCGAACATGCCGGGGACTGCCTGAATTTTGAGGGGCGCCCCGTGCCAAATTTGTTGCGCCCAGTGGACGCCGGCTGCAACCTTGGACGGTTGGCTTGGCCGCGCCCGCGGGTAGAAACGGCGTAACGCACACTGGGTGGGCTTTCTGTCCGCTTTGGCGCTCTTGCGCGGAATGGGAGTAAGACGACCCGACCTGCTGCTTTGCCCAGTACGAGGGGAACGGCGAAGCGTGCGGTCGGTCAAGGAACTGACGGTCGAGAGCTAATGCCGCTGCCGCTTAGTACACACACGGAACCGTGGTGCGAGCGCTCTCCCGTCCTCCGCGGCAAACGCTGCCGAGTCTGAAAAGGCTGGCGGCTGCCGGTCGCTTCCTGCGGCGAGTATGGAGTAACGACCCGACTTTGTTGCCACCCAAGTACTAAAGGAACGGTGTGGCGCTCGGTCGGTCATGGAACTGTCGGTATGAGGGTGCGGCTGCCAAGTACGGAAGGAACCGTGGCCTAAAGTGCTCTCCCGTCCTCCGCGGCAAATGCCACCGAGTCCGAAAGGGCCGGAGGCTGCCGGTCGGCTCCTGCTCGTGACGCGCGAGGTGTCGAGATCGCGGTTTAATGCGACGACGTCTGCAGGCTATTCGCCCGCCGCCGAGGGAAAGGCGGCGTTGCTGCGAAGTACCGAAGGAAAC
The DNA here is from genome assembly GCF_023375885.2 of Dermacentor andersoni. NCBI lineage: Eukaryota > Metazoa > Arthropoda > Arachnida > Ixodida > Ixodidae > Dermacentor > Dermacentor andersoni. Next base: position 18,015 of record NW_027315301.1, on the reverse strand, counting down.
GCGGCTTTGCTACGTCGGAAGCGTTCTGCGGTTAGCGGACTTGTGCGCTTTGGGAAGGCGCCGCACGTCGAAAGAGGAAGTACGGACAGACGAGGGACTGTAGTCCCGGTTTCGAACGCACTTGCGGCCAGGCCCTTGCTGGCTTCGTCTTCCGCCTCAAGTAGACTTGTTGTGGCGCCGGCGCAGGGAGCCGTCCCTGGCACTGGCCGAGTGGTTTTGGAGAGCTGCGCGAGTACGCGCGCCGGGCTCTTGTCTTTCGTCTCAAGTAGGCTGTTGGATCAACAGCGGTTATGCTGCGGCGATCTGCCGATGCGAAAGTGTGTGTGTGTTTGAGGCCCTTCTATGAACCTACTGCTGACTGAAGCGAAGCACGTCGATGGGGGTGAAGCCCTGCCCGTGGCCGTGTAGCCGTTAAAGACTCCACAGCGGCTTAGCCCTAATCATGGCTCTGTCGCTCTTTGCAATTTTTAGTGGAGCGATGTGAACGTGCACACGAGACACACGGGTCCGGTGGA
>NW_027315301.1:0-10000 GCF_023375885.2 Dermacentor andersoni | reverse complement strand
GAAATTTTCCTCCGTGTGCACCACCAAAATACTTAAAGAAGAGAGAATGCGTCCGGGGCCTTGGGATTTCGAAAATGACGTGCTCTGAAATTTTCACATCCGCCATTGGAAAGATAATTATTATCCGTCGTAAAAAAAAAAAAAAAGAAAAAAAAAAAAGAAAGAAATCACATTTGAAATTATCATTGAAAGTGGCCACGTTTTTCGGGGCATGTCTTGATGAAATAATCTCAGTTCAGTTCAGCATGATTGGATTTCATCTTTTCCAGTATTCTCAGTACTCTCGTTGTAGTACCAATTGCCGGCAGATTTTTTTTTTTAGTTGTTTAGAGTTATACATTCCTGAACGATGTTTTTCTTTTCCTCAAAGCTAGCCATAGAACCAGCGCTTTCTATAAAATCATGACAATAAGAATCCAGCATATCGGTTCATCTTCGGCGCGATTAAAGTTCGGGAACTGGCGATTTTTTATTGCCGTGATCAAGAAGGTTAACACCAGATAAGGCGTGATATTTCAGCATACCAGTCGCGATATCTAATCGAATCTAAGATTGAAATGGCGTTCTGAATTCTTTCGGTTCCAGATAGAAAGAAACAGAAAAAAAAAAAAAAAAGAAAGGATGTGATTGATTGCCATTCAAATCTGAAGACCGCGTGGAGAAAGTGTTCCGGTTTACATTCGGCAAATCAAAATGAACGGCTAAAATTAATCTATCGTCTGGTTTCATGCGCGAGATCACGTAAAAGGCAGCCATTCTTCTTAACATGGTTTCTCTCTTTTGCTCTCTCATTCGCGCACGGAAATTTCTTCGTACGGGAATTTTATGAAGCGAAGGCGGCTGCAGACCATTTTCTTTGTTTAGTTCATGTTCGTAGGCGCAAATTACAAACCTAACACTTGGAGCAACATTTCCACTACTCTAGAGGGGCATGAACTGTAGACAGTGCACGCTTTCTCATTTATCCAATCGCTCGCAAACACATTGCATTGCTAGTCTACAGTGGCAATACAAAGTGACGTTTCACCATGCACGTCGAAGTTCATTACCAGTACCGCGCCAGCATCGACCGGCCGGCGAAGCGACGAGCTCAGCAGCGCATGCGCAAGGCCCGACACCACCCCAACCGAGCTTCCCTGCTTATCGGAGAGAACAAGTGCGCGTGAACACGGGCGCGTCTGAGTATCTGGATTTAAAAAAAAAAAAAGAAAACAAAGAAAGCGTTTCCGAGATATTGACAAAGACAAGTGGTCGCGGTCGCTCTGAATCTTATCGTATTATAGAAAACGTGGGAAGGCGGCGCTTCCTCGAGGGTCAGAAAGTACAATCGTCGAACTAGGTGGCAAGTGGAGTACATCCTTTTTCTTGGAACGGTTTGCAATTGACTGCTTGAATGTGCCGACCACGCGTCGCGGGTCGCGTATAGAGCCAACCGTTGGCAAGCACGCGTCTAGCGTAGCAGCAGAACCGATCGCGGTTGCGATAACCCATCGTTGGCAGCGAAAAAGAAAAACACCCACACGCAGTTTGTAGCAATAACCGTACAAATCAATGTGGTTTTAAATATAGCTTCACTGGTCACCCAAGAAGGGCACCGAAACTTTCTCATGACGCACACCGCTGTAGTCCACAAAGAACAAAGCGCACAAAATAGATATGATACAGCCGCACCGCATTATTTCGTGTTTTCAGCATTTCATTACTTTCGTGTGCATGCGCGCTAGGGCCACGCAGGCCAGGAGTAAAAGGCACGAAAAGAAAAAAAAAAAAAAAAATGATACGCAATCCTAAGCTTTGACTTGACTGCTGTGGCACTCGCATTTGTGTTCTTTACCTTAGGCGAACGCAATGCGCAAACTGAACTGGAATTTCCAATAATGGAAATTCCTGTTTGGCTCATATTTGCGTTTTTCGCCCGAGCAAGCGCTTCACTGCACTACGCTTTGCCCCTTCAACGTGGCTACACTGCCCGGCAGGCGTGTTCTGCGTAGGGCCGAACCTGCAGGCAAAAAGCATGGGCGCCGCCATCTTGTTGAGAGCGGCGCCAGGGACACAATCGCGCCTAGCTCATTGAGTTTTCCCCCAAAACTGAAAAAAATTTGACTTCATTAAACGAGAAAGATGCCACGAGTGCCCCAACAAAAAGCTTTGAGGATTACCGAAGGGTAACTGAGGGCGACGCAACGGGCTCTGGAAAGAAGGATGATGGGTGTGGCGTCACGGGGGGATCGGAATAGAGCAGATTGGGGTGTGCGAGAAGAAACGCTCGTTAATGACACCAAAGTTTAAACCAGGAAAAACAAATGGGCATGCGCAGGGCATGCAATCTGGGGGGAAGATAACCGGTGGCCATTAAGGGTTACAGACTGAATTCCAAGAGGAGGGAAGCGTAGCAGGGGGTGGCAGAAAGTTAGGAGGGCAGATTAGATTAGGGACTACATGGCGACAATCGGCACCTGACCGGGGTACTTGGAGGATCATGGCAGATGCCTTTGCCCTGCAGTGGGCGTAGCCAGGATGATGATGATGATGATGTTCATGATGAAAAGGTAGCAACAGGTCTTCGTAACATACAGGTTAGAAAGATGAGGCACCTTTTAACCCTTGAATATATTTCGCCACATTTGGGCATACGACAAGTTTGTTTTCGAGGCGCTCGGTCCCACTGCTGCGAAAATGTGTACACAAAGGCTGCACAGTAGTTGCCAGAAATCGGGCACTCTATTTTTCTTTCATAGGGAATCTTTCTTCCACTTGGGCAGCGGATTTCGGCGGCAGGGCGAGCTTGCGTGGCCGCGGTGGTTTACGGATCCAAGCGATAGTGAACTCCAAAATCCAGTGTTGGCTTTGAGTGGGATTCATATTGATTGCGAACCCCACGGCTAATCCTACCCCCCATCCCCCCAAGTGGCTCTTTACAGGAGACAATCATTCAGAGACATCGGACAAATAGGAATTCTGGTTCTTTCTTTTGCTTTCATTAATTTTTCTCGAAGCCCATAACTAGAAATTTGCTGGAGCGGCTGTCCCATTTGCGACGCAACAAGTGCGACGCTACACACAGATGGAGTGGCAGTTTAATTACTCTCGTGGTCCGCGAACCGGCATCGTTGCGTGTAGTATAGGAATGGTGCGTGTCAAGTCACTGCTCGCGTTGAGCTTGTGCTCTTCATTTTGATTGAATGAAGTCTCACCTAAGTGAGCGGGGCCGATCCCGGAGGTAGTGCAATACCGGGCCGACCTGCGGCGGAGGTGAAGCAGGCTTCAAGCACTCCGCCAACTTCCAAAAATAGGTTTAATATCGTGGGTCCATATAGAACCCGTATCAGATATTAAGCTGATAAGAACAGATACTACACTTTGATCTTAGCCAAAAGGCCGAGAAGCGATGTCCTTCACTTCACTTCATTGTACTACTGCCTTGTGGGCGCCCTGCCGACATGGGTAACCTCAGCAACAGCGTGGGCAATATTATAAAATTCAGCCTGTGTACAGACTCAACGCTCCCTATCTCACGGATGAACTCGCAACGCCTCAGTCTTTCGCTGTTAACGAAACGCTGTCGCGTAGAAACGAGACCCGAGTGCAAGCTTGCTTGTAACGCGAAACCAACCAAGGCAACCTCGTAGAAAACGGAACAGGCGAGCGGAAAAAAACGCGCCAGGGGAATGCTTACTTCCGTCTGAATGCGACCGCTCAAGGTGACCTTCCTTGAGGGCTTCGTTTCAAGCCCGTGTGCAATTGTAATATACTACGCGCATTTCCTTCATTTCTTTTTATTTACCGCAAGGCCCACTGAAAATTTTGATACGGCACAGGCCGGGACGGATCGCAACGTGTCGATTCGACCGGTAGAATTAGGTAGCATGCCCCATGTACGAAGACGAGCAACATAGAAGTGAATGACAAAATAAATATAGAAAACGCTGCACACTCCTTCCCACCGGAAACATAGAGGGGAGAAAGATCGCCATCTGAAACACAGGCATTGTAAAAAAAAAAAAAAAAGTGCTACCTCATCATCTTTACCATTACCGTGTGTGTGTATGTATATATGCATGTGTGTGTGTGTGTGTGTGTGTGTGTGTTTGTGTATTTATATATATATATATATATATATACGCACACATGCTAGCATAGCTTAAACGCAGCTGGAAAGCTCAGCCTTGCACAAGAACCACCCCCTGTCGCAAACCCCTTTGAAACATTCAAATGGGAAACACGAGTACAGCGAGGTCGTTCGAACCTGGCGCCAAAACGCATTAGCGCCATCTGTGTACGGAACTAGGAAAACCTGCGGACTTTGCAATACAGAAAGAAAGGTAGATGGCGCGAGCTAACGCTCCATTGCATACTAAGAACGAGAGTTAGTGAATAATGGCAGAAACGTCTTGGGAAGAGAAAAAAAAAAAAAAAAAACGCGCAACAGTTGTTGGCTTGTGCAAGCACTCTATGTTACAGCGATTAAAGAGCATAGCATCTTCTACAACAGCAGCTACAAAAAGAAGAAGAACGTGAGAGAGGGAGAGACACAGGCGTGTTTCTTTGGAATGCAGAGCATGCAGCACATACTATAAAGTGCCAAAGAGACGGGGAAAGCAGATGGCGCGAAGGTGTATGTCCTCAAAGCTTGAAAGCAATTTCTAAATTACAACATGTACCGAAGTCCACCTACTCTCATCAGGTTGCTCCCGCCTCCAGTTGCGTTTAAAGTGAAATTACAGTCGCCTCAAAGGCAGACAGAGAGAGAGTGAAAATAGGTACACTTGCTTCGCGCAGCTGCAGCCGTTCAAATTTTACAGCAAGAGCACTCCCGAAAGCACAAAGTCCGCTGCCGCCTGGGCGCAATGCGCTCGCTTCAGTAAATTGCCGTGCTGGCCTCGGCAACCAAGAGGTGTAGTGCGGCAGACTGCTGCATTGTAGCACACCGGAAACCGTGCAGACGTAAGCGATCGCCTCGACATCGCTGCGAGCGCTCGAAGAGACAAAGTCCGAAACCACGTGTGCCGGGGCGGTGCGAGCGCGACGCCTTTGACGCAACTTTTGCGTACAAGCCGCCGCACCGCCACGACGGAATCGCTGGCATCCCGCACGCAGCTGCATTGTGTCACGCCGGCAATCGTTGAAACACCACGCAGTCGTCGGCGTCGGCCCCGACATGGTTGCGAGCGCTGGAAGAGACAAAGTCCGAAACCGCGTGTGCCGGGGCGGCGCGAGCGCGACGCCTTTGACGCAACTTTTGCGTACAAGCCGCCGCACGGACACGACGGAGCCGGTGTCACCCTGCAGAGGGCTGCACTATAGCACGCCGGGAACCGGCAAAGAACCGCGCAGACGTCGTCGTTGGCCGCGGCGTTGCCGCGAGCACGCGAAGAGACAAAGTCCGAAACGACGTCAGCCGGGGCGTCGAGCACGCCGCCCGCACTGTTCGCACGCGTGCTCGGAAATGGCGAAGGGGCCGCGCTAGCGTGCCTTGAATCGGTGAGCGGCGGTACCGCGGCAATCGCCAGAGCTCGAATCCGCCCTGCAAAAGCCAAATATAGGCGCTCGGCTCGGCGCAGTACGCCGCCGCGTCGCACGAGTACGGCCCCATGGAGGTCTGGGCACTTATCGCTGCTACTGTAAGGGGCCGTACGGCCCCGGCCGACATTGTACCGTAGTGCGATTTTCGTCTTGCGCGTGCTCGTGGCGGTGTCCGCGCACCGTTCCGAAGTCGACAATCGTGCCCACGACTACGCGAGCGCTGGAAGAGACAAAGTCCGAAACCGCGTGTGCCGGGGCGGCGCGAGCGCGACGCCTTTGACGCAACTTTTGCGTACAAGCCGCCGCACGGCCACGACGGAGCCGGTGTCACCCTGCAGAGGGCTGCACTATAGCACGCCGGGAACCGGCAAAGAACCGCGCAGACGTCGTCGTTGGCCGCGGCGTTGCCGCGAGCACGCGAAGAGACAAAGTCCGAAACGACGTCAGCCGGGGCGTCGAGCACGCCGCCCGCACTGTTCGCACGCGTGCTCGGAAATGGCGAAGGGGCCGCGCTAGCGTGCCTTGAATCGGTGAGCGGCGGTACCGCGGCGATCGCCAGAGCTCGAATCCGCCCTGCAAAAGCCAAATATTGGCGCTCGGCTCGGCGCAGTACGCCGCCGCGTCGCACGAGTACGGCCCCATGGAGGTCTGGGCACTTATCGCTGCTACTGTAAGGGGCCGTACGGCCCCGGCCGACATTGTACCGTAGTGCGATTTTCGGCTTGCGCGTGCTCGTGGCGTAGTCCGCGCACCGTTCCGACGTCGACAATCGTGCCCACGACTACGCGAGCGCTGGAAGAGACAAAGTCCGAAACCGCGTGTGCCGGGGCGGCGCGAGCGCGACGCCTTTGACGCAACTTTTGCGTACAAGCCGCCGCACGGACACGACGGAATCGCTGGCATCCCGCACGCAGCTGCATTGTGTCACGCCGGCAATCGTTGAAACACCACGCAGTCGTCGGCGTCGGCCCCGACATGGTTGCGAGCGCTGGAAGAGACAAAGTCCGAAACCGCGTGTGCCGGGGCGGCGCGAGCGCGACGCCTTTGACGCAACTTTTGCGTACAAGCCGCCGCACGGCCACGACGGAGCCGGTGTCACCCTGCAGAGGGCTGCACTATAGCACGCCGGGAACCGGCAAAGAACCGCGCAGACGTCGTCGTTGGCCGCGGCGTTGCCGCGAGCACGCGAAGAGACAAAGTCCGAAACGACGTCAGCCGGGGCGTCGAGCACGCCGCCCGCACTGTTCGCACGCGTGCTCGGAAATGGCGAAGGGGCCGCGCTAGCGTGCCTTGAATCGGTGAGCGGCGGTACCGCGGCGATCGCCAGAGCTCGAATCCGCCCTGCAAAAGCCAAATATTGGCGCTCGGCTCGGCGCAGTACGCGGCCGCGTCGCACGAGTACGGCCCCATGGAGGTCTGGGCACTTATCGCTGCTACTGTAAGGGGCCGTACGGCCCCGGCCGACATTGTACCGTAGTGCGATTTTCGGCTTGCGCGTGCTCGTGGCGTAGTCCGCGCACCGTTCCGACGTCGACAATCGTGCCCACGACTACGCGAGCGCTGGAAGAGACAAAGTCCGAAACCGCGTGTGCCGGGGCGGCGCGAGCGCGACGCCTTTGACGCAACTTTTGCGTACAAGCCGCCGCACGGCCACGACGGAGCCGGTGTCACCCTGCAGAGGGCTGCACTATAGCACGCCGGGAACCGGCAAAGAACCGCGCAGACGTCGTCGTTGGCCGCGGCGTTGCCGCGAGCACGCGAAGAGACAAAGTCCGAAACGACGTCAGCCGGGGCGTCGAGCACGCCGCCCGCACTGTTCGCACGCGTGCTCGGAAATGGCGAAGGGGCCGCGCTAGCGTGCCTTGAATCGGTGAGCGGCGGTACCGCGGCAATCGCCAGAGCTCGAATCCGCCCTGCAAAAGCCAAATATTGGCGCTCGGCTCGGCGCAGTACGCCGCCGCGTCGCACGAGTACGGCCCCATGGAGGTCTGGGCACTTATCGCTGCTACTGTAAGGGGCCGTAGGGCCCCGGCCGACATTGTACCGTAGTGCGATTTTCGTCTTGCGCGTGCTCGTGGCGGTGTCCGCGCACCGTTCCGAAGTCGACAATCGTGCCCACGACTACGCGAGCGCTGGAAGAGACAAAGTCCGAAACCGCGTGTGCCGGGGCGGCGCGAGAGCGCGACGCCTTTGACGCAACTTTTGCGTACAAGCCGCCGCACGGCCACGACGGAGCCGGTGTCACCCTGCAGAGGGCTGCACTATAGCACGCCGGGAACCGGCAAAGAACCGCGCAGACGTCGTCGTTGGCCGCGGCGTTGCCGCGAGCACGCGAAGAGACAAAGTCCGAAACGACGTCAGCCGGGGCGTCGAGCACGCCGCCCGCACTGTTCGCACTCGTGCTCGGAAATGGCGAAGGGGCCGTGCTAGCGTGCCTCGAATCGATCGGCCGGGGGCCCCGTAGGGCGACAGAAAGGCAATTGTGCAGGAAACCGTACTGGCCATTAGCGAGAAATTGCCGTTCGCGCATTCGGTAGACGCGCTGCGCTTTCACGACTTCGGCATTGTGCTGCCGACGTAAGCTTTCAATCTTGCTCGCGGCGTTACGAGGCGGCACGATTTTCGCCAAACGCTCGTCGAAAGTGGCACGAGTACGGCCCCATGGAGGTCTGGGTACTTATCGCTGCTATTATATGGGGGTCCCAGAGAGCAGTCGCCCCCAAAGCGACCTGGGTGTTTGATATGCGGCGGGCTTCGTGCCCGTCAAGCGTGTCCCCGGTATCGCTCCCGTGGATCCCACAGCTGACGTCTGCAGCCTCATCCGCTTGATGCGTTAGGGGCTGGTTGTCGGACGACGCTTTTTCCACGATATCGAAGTGTGTTCCGCATCGTCCTCGGACGAATCAAATACGAAAGCGCCGAAGGCGCGGGCGTGACCCGTCGCCTAGCGGCTTTGCCGTCTCGGCTACGTTGCAAGTGTCGGTCGGTCCACCAGTGCTGCGGGCTCGAGAGAAACCGCAAGCCGCGATCGAGTCGACACAACCGGTCTATCGAGAATGTTGCGTGCTTCTTGCCGCGTGGCGATACCCGGCCCTGCGGGGAGGGCGCCGTAGCGAGCTCGAACGCCGTCGTCTCGGACTGTGCAAAGTGCTACCCTTTGCGAGAACGAAGCGTGTTGGGGCGCCTGAAGGTGGCCTCGGCATCGCAAAAACGGCGTCCGGCCTGCTTGAAAGGCTGGACGCGCAGTTGAACGATTACCTGGTTGATCCTGCCAGTAATCATATGCTTGTCTCAAAGATTAAGCCATGCATGTCTAAGTACATGCCGAAATAAGGCGAAACCGCGAATGGCTCATTAAATCAGTTATGGTTCCTTAGATCGTTTCTTCCTACTTGGATAACTGTGGCAATTCTAGAGCTAATACATGCAGTGAGCCTGAAGCCCTTTGGGCGACGGGTGCTTTTATTAGACCAAGATCGATCGGGTTTCGGCCCGTATTGTGTGGTGACTCTGGATAACTTTGTGCTGATCGCATGGCCACGAGCCGGCGACGTTTCTTTCAAGTGTCTGCCTTATCAACTTTCGATGGTAGGTTACTTGCTTACCATGGTTGTTACGGGTAACGGAGAATCAGGGTTCGATTCCGGAGAGGGAGCCTGAGAAACGGCTACCACATCCAAGGAAGGCAGCAGGCGCGCAAATTACCCACTCCCGGCACGGGGAGGTAGTGACGAAAAATAACAATACGGGACTCTTTTGAGGCCCCGTAATTGAAATGAGTACACTCTAAATCCTTTAACGAGGATCAATTGGAGGGCAAGTCTGGTGCCAGCAGCCGCGGTAATTCCAGCTCCAATAGCGTATACTAAAGCTGCTGCGGTTAAAAAGCTCGTAGTTGGATCTCAGTTCCAGACGAGTAGTGCATCTACCCGATGCGACGGCTCGGACTGAACATCATGCCGGTCCTTTCTTGGTGCACTTCATTGTGTGCCTCGAGAAGGCCGGTGCTTTTACTTTGAAAAAATTAGAGTGCTCAACGCAGGCGAGTCGCCTGAATAAACTTGCATGGAATAATAGAACAAGACCTCGTTTCTGTTCTGTTGGTTTTTGGAATACGAGGTAATGATTAAGAGGGACAGACGGGGGCATTCGTATTGCGGCGCTAGAGGTGAAATTCTTGGACCGTCGCAAGACGAACTACTGCGAAAGCATTTGCCAAGAATGTTTTCTTTGATCAAGAACGAAAGTCAGAGGTTCGAAGGCGATCAGATACCGCCCTAGTTCTGACCATAAACGATGCCAACCAGCGATCCGCCTGAGTTACTCAAATGACTCGGCGGGCAGCTTCCGGGAAACCAAAGTGTTTGGGTTCCGGGGGAAGTATGGTTGCAAAGCTGAAACTTAAAGGAATTGACGGAAGGGCACCACCAGGAGTGGAGCCTGCGGCTTAATTTGACTCAACACGGGAAAACTTACC
>NW_027315300.1:0-42180 GCF_023375885.2 Dermacentor andersoni | reverse complement strand
TGCATCTTTTGGTAGACGCGGATGAAGTTTTCTGCAAAACCACAAGATGTGCATGCAAATAGTGCTTTTGGCAGAACGCGCACGTGGATTTCTACCAAACGACGTGCTAAGCATGCCGATGCTGCTCTTTTTAGCACCCGCGCACGGATTTGTGCGAAAACTCGTTTTAAGCATGCACATGCATCTTTTGGTAGACGCGGATGAAGTTTTCTACAAAACCACAAGATGTGCATGCAAATGGTGCTTTTGGCAGAACGCGCACGTGGATTTCTACCAAACGACGTGCTAAGCATGCCGATGCTGCTCTTTTTAGCACCCGCGCACGCATTTGTGCGAAAACGCGTTTTAAGCATGCACATGCATCTTTTGGTAGACGCGGATGAAGTTTTCTGCAAAACCACAAGATGTGCATGCAAATGGTGCTTTTGGCAGAACGCGCACGTGGATTTCTACCAAACGACGTGCTAAGCATGCCGATGCTGCTCTTTTTAGCACCCGCGCACGCATTTGTGCGAAAACGCGTTTTAAGCATGCACATGCATCTTTTGGTAGACGCGGATGAAGTTTTCTGCAAAACCACAAGATGTGCATGCAAATGGTGCTTTTTGCAGAACGCGCACTTGGATTTCTACCAAACGACGTGCTAAGCATGCCGATGCTGCTCTTTTTAGCACCCGCGCACGCATTTGTGCGAAAACGCGTTTTAAGCATGCACATGCATCTTTTGGTAGACGCGGATGAAGTTTTCTGCAAAACCACAAGATGTGCATGCAAATGGTGCTTTTTGCGGAACGCGCACGTGGATTTCTACCAAACAACGTGCTAAGCATGCCGATGCTGCTCTTTTTAGCACCCGCGCACGCATTTGTGCGAAAACGCGTTTTAAGCATGCACATGCATCTTTTGGTAGACGCGGATGAAGTTTTCTGCAAAACCACAAGATGTGCATGCAAATGGTGCTTTTTGCAGAACGCGCACGTGGATTTCTACCAAACGACGTGCTAAGCATGCCGATGCTGCTCTTTTTAGCACCCGCGCACGGATTTGTGCGAAAACGCGTTTTAAGCATGCACATGCATCTTTTGGTAGACGCGGATGAAGTTTTCTGCAAAACCACAAGATGTGCATGCAAATGGTGCTTTTGGCAGAACGCGCACGTGGATTTCTACCAAACGACGTGCTAAGCATGCCGATGCTGCTCTTTTTAGCACCCGCGCACGCATTTGTGCGAAAACGCGTTTTAAGCATGCACATGCATCTTTTGGTAGACGCGGATGAAGTTTTCTGCAAAACCACAAGATGTGCATGCAAATGGTGCTTTTTGCAGAACGCGCTCGTGGATTTCTACCCAACGACGTGCTAAGCATGCCGATGCTGCTCTTTTTAGCACCCGCGCACGCATTTGTGCGAAAACGCGTTTTAAGCATGCACATGCATCTTTTGGTAGACGCGGATGAAGTTTTCTGCAAAACCACAAGATGTGCATGCAAATGGTGCTTTTTGCAGAACGCGCACGTGGATTTCTACCAAACGACGTGCTAAGCATGCCGATGCTGCTCTTTTTAGCACCCGCGCACGGATTTGTGCGAAAACGCGTTTTAAGCATGCACATGCATCTTTTGGTAGACGCGGATGAAGTTTTCTGCAAAACCACAAGATGTGCATGCAAATGGTGCTTTTTGCAGAACGCGCACGTGGATTTCTACCAAACGACGTGCTAAGCATGCCGATTGCTGCTCTTTTTAGCACCCGCGCACGGATTTGTGCGAAAACGCGTTTTAAGCATGCACATGCATCTTTTGGTAGACGCGGATGAAGTTTTCTGCAAAACCACAAGATGTGCATGCAAATGGTGCTTTTGGCAGAACGCGCACGTGGATTTCTACCAAACGATGTGCTAAGCTTGCCGATGCTCCTCTTTTTAGCACCCGCGCACGGATTTGTGCGAAAACGCGTTTTAAGCATGCACATGCATCTTTTGGTAGACGCGGATGAAGTTTTCTGCAAAACCACAAGATGTGCATGCAAATGGTGCTTTTGGCAGAACGCCCACGTGGATTTCTACCAAACGACGTGCTAAGCATGCCGATGCTGCTCTTTTTAGCACCCGCGCACGCATTTGTGCGAAAACGCGTTTTAAGCATGCACATGCATCTTTTGGTAGACGCGGATGAAGTTTTCTGCAAAACCACAAGATGTGCATGCAAATGGTGCTTTTTGCAGAACGCGCATGTGGATTTCTACCAAACGACGTGCTAAGCATGCCGATGCTGCTCTTTTTAGCACCCGCGCACGGATTTGTGCGAAAACGCGTTTTAAGCATGCACATGCATCTTTTGGTAGACGCGGATGAAGTTTTCTGCAAAACCACAAGATGTGCATGCAAATGGTGCTTTTGGCAGAACGCACACGTGGATTTCTACCAAACGACGTGCTAAGCATGCCGATGCTGCTCTTTTTAGCACCCGCGCACGGATTTGTGCGAAAACGCGTTTTAAGCATGCACATGCATCTTTTGGTAGACGCGGATGAAGTTTTCTGCAAAACCACAAGATGTGCATGCAAATGGTGCTTTTTGCAGAACGCGCACGTGGATTTCTACCAAACGACGTGCTAAGCATGCCGATGCTGCTCTTTTTAGCACCCGCGCACGGATTTGTGCGAAAACGCGTTTTAAGCATGCACATGCATCTTTTGGTAGACGCGGATGAAGTTTTCTGCAAAACCACAAGATGTGCATGCAAATGGTGCTTTTGGCAGAACGCGCACGTGGATTTCTACCAAACGATGTGCTAAGCTTGCCGATGCTCCTCTTTTTAGCACCCGCGCACGGATTTGTGCGAAAACGCGTTTTAAGCATGCACATGCATCTTTTGGTAGACGCGGATGAAGTTTTCTGCAAAACCACAAGATGTGCATGCAAATGGTGCTTTTGGCAGAACGCGCACGTGGATTTCTACCAAACGACGTGCTAAGCATGCCGATGCTGCTCTTTTTAGCACCCGCGCACGCATTTGTGCGAAAACGCGTTTTAAGCATGCACATGCATCTTTTGGTAGACGCGGATGAAGTTTTCTGCAAAACCACAAGATGTGCATGCAAATGGTGCTTTTTGCAGAACGCGCATGTGGATTTCTACCAAACGACGTGCTAAGCATGCCGATGCTGCTCTTTTTAGCACCCGCGCACGGATTTGTGCGAAAACGCGTTTTAAGCATGCACATGCATCTTTTGGTAGACGCGGATGAAGTTTTCTGCAAAACCACAAGATGTGCATGCAAATGGTGCTTTTGGCAGAACGCACACGTGGATTTCTACCAAACGACGTGCTAAGCATGCCGATGCTGCTCTTTTTAGCACCCGCGCACGCATTTGTGCGAAAACGCGTTTAAGCATGCACATGCATCTTTTGGTAGACGCGGATGAAGTTTTCTGCAAAACCACAAGATGTGCATGCAAATGGTGCTTTTTGCAGAACGCGCACGTGGATTTCTACCAAACGACGTGCTAAGCATGCCGATGCTGCTCTTTTTAGCACCCGCGCACGGATTTGTGCGAAAACGCGTTTTAAGCATGCACATGCATCTTTTGGTAGACGCGGATGAAGTTTTCTGCAAAACCACAAGATGTGCATGCAAATGGTGCTTTTGGCAGAACGCGCACGTGGATTTCTACCAAACGATGTGCTAAGCTTGCCGATGCTCCTCTTTTTAGCACCCGCGCACGGATTTGTGCGAATACGCGTTTTAAGCATGCACATGCATCTTTTGGTAGACGCGGATGAAGTTTTCTGCAAAACCACAAGATGTGCATGCAAATGGTGCTTTTGGCAGAACGCGCACGTGGATTTCTACCAAACGACGTGCTAAGCATGCCGATGCTGCTCTTTTTAGCACCCGCGCACGCATTTGTGCGAAAACGCGTTTTAAGCATGCACATGCATCTTTTGGTAGACGCGGATGAAGTTTTCTGAAAACCACAAGATGTGCATGCAAATGGTGCTTTTTGCAGAACGCGCATGTGGATTTCTACCAAACGACGTGCTAAGCATGCCGATGCTGCTCTTTTTAGCACCCGCGCACGGATTTGTGCGAAAACGCGTTTTAAGCATGCACATGCATCTTTTGGTAGACGCGGATGAAGTTTTCTGCAAAACCACAAGATGTGCATGCAAATGGTGCTTTTGGCAGAACGGGCACGTAGATTTCTACCAAACGACGTGCTAAGCATGCCGATGCTGCTCTTTTTAGCACCCGCGCACGCATTTGTGCGAAAACGCGTTTTAAGCATGCACATGCATCTTTTGGTAGACGCGGATGAAGTTTTCTGCAAAACCACAAGATGTGCATGCAAATGGTGCTTTTTGCAGAACGCGCTCGTGGATTTCTACCCAACGACGTGCTAAGCATGCCGATGCTGCTCTTTTTAGCACCCGCGCACGCATTTGTGCGAAAACGCGTTTTAAGCATGCACATGCATCTTTTGGTAGACGCGGATGAAGTTTTCTGCAAAACCACAAGATGTGCATGCAAATGGTGCTTTTTGCAGAACGCGCACGTGGATTTCTACCAAACGACGTGCTAAGCATGCCGATGCTGCTCTTTTTAGCACCCGCGCACGGATTTGTGCGAAAACGCGTTTTAAGCATGCACATGCATCTTTTGGTAGACGCGGATGAAGTTTTCTGCAAAACCACAAGATGTGCATGCAAATGGTGCTTTTTGCAGAACGCGCACGTGGATTTCTACCAAACGACATGCTAAGCATGCCGATGCTGCTCTTTTTAGCACCCGCGCACGGATTTGTGCGAAAACGCGTTTTAAGCATGCACATGCATCTTTTGGTAGACGCGGATGAAGTTTTCTGCAAAACCACAAGATGTGCATGCAAATGGTGCTTTTGGCAGAACGCGCACGTGGATTTCTACCAAACGATGTGCTAAGCTTGCCGATGCTCCTCTTTTTAGCACCCGCGCACGGATTTGTGCGAAAACGCGTTTTAAGCATGCACATGCATCTTTTGGTAGACGCGGATGAAGTTTTCTGCAAAACCACAAGATGTGCATGCAAATGGTACTTTTGGCAGAACGCCCACGTGGATTTCTACCAAACGACGTGCTAAGCATGCCGATGCTGCTCTTTTTAGCACCCGCGCACGCATTTGTGCGAAAACGCGTTTTAAGCATGCACATGCATCTTTTGGTAGACGCGGATGAAGTTTTCTGCAAAACCACAAGATGTGCATGCAAATGGTGCTTTTTGCAGAACGCGCATGTGGATTTCTACCAAACGACGTGCTAAGCATGCCGATGCTGCTCTTTTTAGCACCCGCGCACGGATTTGTGCGAAAACGCGTTTTAAGCATGCACATGCATCTTTTGGTAGACGCGGATGAAGTTTTCTGCAAAACCACAAGATGTGCATGCAAATGGTGCTTTTGGCAGAACGCACACGTGGATTTCTACCAAACGACGTGCTAAGCATGCCGATGCTGCTCTTTTTAGCACCCGCGCACGGATTTGTGCGAAAACGCGTTTTAAGCATGCACATGCATCTTTTGGTAGACGCGGATGAAGTTTTCTGCAAAACCACAAGATGTGCATGCAAATGGTGCTTTTTGCAGAACGCGCACGTGGATTTCTACCAAACGACGTGCTAAGCATGCCGATGCTGCTCTTTTTAGCACCCGCGCACGGATTTGTGCGAAAACGCGTTTTAAGCATGCACATGCATCTTTTGGTAGACGCGGATGAAGTTTTCTGCAAAACCACAAGATGTGCATGCAAATGGTGCTTTTGGCAGAACGCGCACGTGGATTTCTACCAAACGATGTGCTAAGCTTGCCGATGCTCCTCTTTTTAGCACCCGCGCACGGATTTGTGCGAAAACGCGTTTTAAGCATGCACATGCATCTTTTGGTAGACGCGGATGAAGTTTTCTGCAAAACCACAAGATGTGCATGCAAATGGTGCTTTTGGCAGAACGCGCACGTGGATTTCTACCAAACGACGTGCTAAGCATGCCGATGCTGCTCTTTTTAGCACCCGCGCACGCATTTGTGCGAAAACGCGTTTTAAGCATGCACATGCATCTTTTGGTAGACGCGGATGAAGTTTTCTGCAAAACCACAAGATGTGCATGCAAATGGTGCTTTTTGCAGAACGCGCATGTGGATTTCTACCAAACGACGTGCTAAGCATGCCGATGCTGCTCTTTTTAGCACCCGCGCACGGATTTGTGCGAAAACGCGTTTTAAGCATGCACATGCATCTTTTGGTAGACGCGGATGAAGTTTTCTGCAAAACCACAAGATGTGCATGCAAATGGTGCTTTTGGCAGAACGCACACGTGGATTTCTACCAAACGACGTGCTAAGCATGCCGATGCTGCTCTTTTTAGCACCCGCGCACGCATTTGTGCGAAAACGCGTTTAAGCATGCACATGCATCTTTTGGTAGACGCGGATGAAGTTTTCTGCAAAACCACAAGATGTGCATGCAAATGGTGCTTTTTGCAGAACGCGCACGTGGATTTCTACCAAACGACGTGCTAAGCATGCCGATGCTGCTCTTTTTAGCACCCGCGCACGGATTTGTGCGAAAACGCGTTTTAAGCATGCACATGCATCTTTTGGTAGACGCGGATGAAGTTTTCTGCAAAACCACAAGATGTGCATGCAAATGGTGCTTTTGGCAGAACGCGCACGTGGATTTCTACCAAACGACGTGCTAAGCATGCCGATGCTGCTCTTTTTAGCACCCGCGCACGCATTTGTGCGAAAACGCGTTTTAAGCATGCACATGCATCTTTTGGTAGACGCGGATGAAGTTTTCTGAAAACCACAAGATGTGCATGCAAATGGTGCTTTTTGCAGAACGCGCATGTGGATTTCTACCAAACGACGTGCTAAGCATGCCGATGCTGCTCTTTTTAGCACCCGCGCACGGATTTGTGCGAAAACGCGTTTTAAGCATGCACATGCATCTTTTGGTAGACGCGGATGAAGTTTTCTGCAAAACCACAAGATGTGCATGCAAATGGTGCTTTTGGCAGAACGGGCACGTAGATTTCTACCAAACGACGTGCTAAGCATGCCGATGCTGCTCTTTTTAGCACCCGCGCACGCATTTGTGCGAAAACGCGTTTTAAGCATGCACATGCATATTTTGATAGACGCGGATGAAGTTTTCTGCAAAACCACAAGATGTGCATGCAAATGGTGCTTTTTGCTGAACGCGCACGTGGATTTCTACCAAACGACGTGCTAAGCATGCCGATGCTGCTCTTTTTAGCACCCGCGCACGCATTTGTGCGAAAACGCGTTTTAAGCATGCACATGCATCTTTTGGTAGACGCGGATGAAGTTTTCTGCAAAACCACAAGATGTGCATGCAAATGGTGCTTTTTGCAGAACGCGCACGTGGATTTCTACCAAACGACGTGCTAAGCATGCCGATGCTGCTCTTTTTAGCACCCGCGCACGGATTTGTGCGAAAACGCGTTTTAAGCATGCACATGCATCTTTTGGTAGACGCGGATGAAGTTTTCTGCAAAACCACAAGATGTGCATGCAAATGGTGCTTTTGGCAGAACGCGCACGTGGATTTCTACCAAACGACGTGCTAAGCATGCCGATGCTGCTCTTTTTAGCACCCGCGCACGGATTTGTGCGAAAACGCGTTTTAAGCATGCACATGCATCTTTTGGTAGACGCGGATGAAGTTTTCTGCAAAACCACAAGATGTGCATGCAAATGGTGCTTTTGGCAGAACGCGCACGTGGATTTCTACCAAACGACGTGCTAAGCATGCCGATGCTGCTCTTTTTAGCACCCGCGCACGGATTTGTGCGAAAACGCGTTTTAAGCATGCACATGCATCTTTTGGTAGACGCGGATGAAGTTTTCTGCAAAACCACAAGATGTGCATGCAAATGGTGCTTTTGGCAGAACGCGCACGTGGATTTCTACCAAACGACGTGCTAAGCATGCCGATGCTGCTCTTTTAAGCACCCGCGCACGCATTTGTGCGAAAACGCGTTTTAAGCATGCACATGCATCTTTTGGTAGACGCGGATGAAGCTTTCTGCAAAACCACAAGATGTGCATGCAAATGGTGCTTTTGGCAGAACGCGCACGTGGATTTCTACCAAACGACGTGCTAAGCATGCCGATGCTGCTCTTTTTAGCACCCGCGCACGCATTTGTGCGAAAACGCGTTTTAAGCATGCACATGCATCTTTTGGTAGACGCGGATGAAGTTTTCTGCAAAACCACAAGATGTGCATGCAAATGGTGCTTTTTGCAGAACGCGCACGTGGATTTCTACCAAACGACGTGCTAAGCATGCCGATGCTGCTCTTTTTAGCACCCGCGCACGGATTTGTGCGAAAACGCGTTTTAAGCATGCACATGCATCTTTTGGTAGACGCGGATGAAGTTTTCTGCAAAACCACAAGATGTGCATGCAAATGGTGCTTTTGGCAGAACGCGCACGTGGATTTCTACCAAACGACGTGCTAAGCATGCCGATGCTGCTCTTTTTAGCACCCGCGCACGCATTTGTGCGAAAACGCGTTTTAAGCATGCACATGCATCTTTTGGTAGACGCGGATGAAGTTTTCTGCAAAACCACAAGATGTGCATGCAAATGGTGCTTTTTGCAGAACGCGCTCGTGGATTTCTACCCAACGACGTGCTAAGCATGCCGATGCTGCTCTTTTTAGCACCCGCGCACGCATTTGTGCGAAAACGCGTTTTAAGCATGCACATGCATCTTTTGGTAGACGCGGATGAAGTTTTCTGCAAAACCACAAGATGTGCATGCAAATGGTGCTTTTTGCAGAACGCGCACGTGGATTTCTACCAAACGACGTGCTAAGCATGCCGATGCTGCTCTTTTTAGCACCCGCGCACGGATTTGTGCGAAAACGCGTTTTAAGCATGCACATGCATCTTTTGGTAGACGCGGATGAAGTTTTCTGCAAAACCACAAGATGTGCATGCAAATGGTGCTTTTTGCAGAACGCGCACGTGGATTTCTACCAAACGACGTGCTAAGCATGCCGATGCTGCTCTTTTTAGCACCCGCGCACGGATTTGTGCAAAAACGCGTTTTAAGCATGCACATGCATCTTTTGGTAGACGCGGATGAAGTTTTCTGCAAAACCACAAGATGTGCATGCAAATGGTGCTTTTGGCAGAACGGGCACGTAGATTTCTACCAAACGACGTGCTAAGCATGCCGATGCTGCTCTTTTTAGCACCCGCGCACGCATTTGTGCGAAAACGCGTTTTAAGCATGCACATGCATATTTTGATAGACGCGGATGAAGTTTTCTGCAAAACCACAAGATGTGCATGCAAATGGTGCTTTTTGCTGAACGCGCACGTGGATTTCTACCAAACGACGTGCTAAGCATGCCGATGCTGCTCTTTTTAGCACCCGCGCACGCATTTGTGCGAAAACGCGTTTTAAGCATGCACATGCATCTTTTGGTAGACGCGGATGAAGTTTTCTGCAAAACCACAAGATGTGCATGCAAATGGTGCTTTTTGCAGAACGCGCACGTGGATTTCTACCAAACGACGTGCTAAGCATGCCGATGCTGCTCTTTTTAGCACCCGCGCACGGATTTGTGCGAAAACGCGTTTTAAGCATGCACATGCATCTTTTGGTAGACGCGGATGAAGTTTTCTGCAAAACCACAAGATGTGCATGCAAATGGTGCTTTTGGCAGAACGCGCACGTGGATTTCTACCAAACGACGTGCTAAGCATGCCGATGCTGCTCTTTTTAGCACCCGCGCACGGATTTGTGCGAAAACACGTTTTAAGCATGCACATGCATCTTTTGGTAGACGCGGATGAAGTTTTCTGCAAAACCACAAGATGTGCATGCAAATGGTGCTTTTGGCAGAACGCGCACGTGGATTTCTACCAAACGACGTGCTAAGCATGCCGATGCTGCTCTTTTTAGCACCCGCGCACGGATTTGTGCGAAAACGCGTTTTAAGCATGCACATGCATCTTTTGGTAGACGCGGATGAAGTTTTCTGCAAAACCACAAGATGTGCATGCAAATGGTGCTTTTGGCAGAACGCGCACGTGGATTTCTACCAAACGACGTGCTAAGCATGCCGATGCTGCTCTTTTAAGCACCCGCGCACGCATTTGTGCGAAAACGCGTTTTAAGCATGCACATGCATCTTTTGGTAGACGCGGATGAAGCTTTCTGCAAAACCACAAGATGTGCATGCAAATGGTGCTTTTGGCAGAACGCGCACGTGGATTTCTACCAAACGACGTGCTAAGCATGCCGATGCTGCTCTTTTTAGCACCCGCGCACGCATTTGTGCGAAAACGCGTTTTAAGCATGCACATGCATCTTTTGGTAGACGCGGATGAAGTTTTCTGCAAAACCACAAGATGTGCATGCAAATGGTGCTTTTTGCAGAACGCGCACGTGGATTTCTACCAAACGACGTGCTAAGCATGCCGATGCTGCTCTTTTTAGCACCCGCGCACGGATTTGTGCGAAAACGCGTTTTAAGCATGCACATGCATCTTTTGGTAGACGCGGATGAAGTTTTCTGCAAAACCACAAGATGTGCATGCAAATGGTGCTTTTGGCAGAACGCGCACGTGGATTTCTACCAAACGACGTGCTAAGCATGCCGATGCTGCTCTTTTTAGCACCCGCGCACGCATTTGTGCGAAAACGCGTTTTAAGCATGCACATGCATCTTTTGGTAGACGCGGATGAAGTTTTCTGCAAAACCACAAGATGTGCATGCAAATGGTGCTTTTTGCAGAACGCGCTCGTGGATTTCTACCCAACGACGTGCTAAGCATGCCGATGCTGCTCTTTTTAGCACCCGCGCACGCATTTGTGCGAAAACGCGTTTTAAGCATGCACATGCATCTTTTGGTAGACGCGGATGAAGTTTTCTGCAAAACCACAAGATGTGCATGCAAATGGTGCTTTTGGCAGAACGCGCACGTGGATTTCTACCAAACGATGTGCTAAGCTTGCCGATGCTCCTCTTTTTAGCACCCGCGCACGGATTTGTGCGAAAACGCGTTTTAAGCATGCACATGCATCTTTTGGTAGACGCGGATGAAGTTTTCTGCAAAACCACAAGATGTGCATGCAAATGGTGCTTTTGGCAGAACGCGCACGTGGATTTCTACCAAACGACGTGCTAAGCATGCCGATGCTGCTCTTTTTAGCACCCGCGCACGCATTTGTGCGAAAACGCGTTTTAAGCATGCACATGCATCTTTTGGTAGACGCGGATGAAGTTTTCTGCAAAACCACAAGATGTGCATGCAAATGGTGCTTTTTGCAGAACGCGCATGTGGATTTCTACCAAACGACGTGCTAAGCATGCCGATGCTGCTCTTTTTAGCACCCGCGCACGGATTTGTGCGAAAACGCGTTTTAAGCATGCACATGCATCTTTTGGTAGACGCGGATGAAGTTTTCTGCAAAACCACAAGATGTGCGTGCAAATGGTGCTTTTGGCAGAACGCGCACGTGGATTTCTACCAAACGACGTGCTAAGCATGCCGATGCTGCTCTTTTTAGCACCCGCGCACGCATTTGTGCGAAAACGCGTTTTAAGCATGCACATGCATCTTTTGGTAGACGCGGATGAAGTTTTCTGCAAAACCACAAGATGTGCATGCAAATGGTGCTTTTTGCAGAACGCGCTCGTGGATTTCTACCCAACGACGTGCTAAGCATGCCGATGCTGCTCTTTTTAGCACCCGCGCACGCATTTGTGCGAAAACGCGTTTTAAGCATGCACATGCATCTTTTGGTAGACGCGGATGAAGTTTTCTGCAAAACCACAAGATGTGCATGCAAATGGTGCTTTTGGCAGAACGCGCACGTGGATTTCTACCAAACGACGTGCTAAGCATGCCGATGCTGCTCTTTTTAGCACCCGCGCACGCATTTGTGCGAAAACGCGTTTTAAGCATGCACATGCATCTTTTGGTAGACGCGGATGAAGTTTTCTGCAAAACCACAAGATGTGCATGCAAATGGTGCTTTTGGCAGAACGCGCACGTGGATTTCTACCAAACGACGTGCTAAGCATGCCGATGCTGCTCTTTTTAGCACCCGCGCACGCATTTGTGCGAAAACGCGTTTTAAGCATGCACATGCATCTTTTGGTAGACGCGGATGAAGTTTTCTGCAAAACCACAAGATGTGCATGCAAATGGTGCTTTTGGCAGAACGCGCACGTGGATTTCTACCAAACGACGTGCTAAGCATGCCGATGCTGCTCTTTTTAGCACCCGCGCACGCATTTGTGCGAAAACGCGTTTTAAGCATGCACATGCATCTTTTGGTAGACGCGGATGAAGTTTTCTGCAAAACCACAAGATGTGCATGCAAATGGTGCTTTTTGCAGAACGCGCACGTGGATTTCTACCAAACAACGTGCTAAGCATGCCGATGCTGCTCTTTTTAGCACCCGCGCACGCATTTGTGCGAAAACGCGTTTTAAGCATGCACATGCATCTTTTGGTAGACGCGGATGAAGTTTTCTGCAAAACCACAAGATGTGCATGCAAATGGTGCTTTTTGCAGAACGCGCACGTGGATTTCTACCAAACGACGTGCTAAGCATGCCGATGCTGCTCTTTTTAGCACCCGCGCGCGGATTTGTGCGAAAACGCGTTTTAAGCATGCACATGCATCTTTTGGTAGACGCGGATGAAGTTTTCTGCAAAACCACAAGATGTGCATGCAAATGGTGCTTTTGGCAGAACGCGCACGTGGATTTCTACCAAACGACGTGCTAAGCATGCCGATGCTGCTCTTTTTAGCACCCGCGCACGCATTTGTGCGAAAACGCGTTTTAAGCATGCACATGCATCTTTTGGTAGACGCGGATGAAGTTTTCTGCAAAACCACAAGATGTGCATGCAAATGGTGCTTTTTGCAGAACGCGCTCGTGGATTTCTACCCAACGACGTGCTAAGCATGCCGATGCTGCTCTTTTTAGCACCCGCGCACGCATTTGTGCGAAAACGCGTTTTAAGCATGCACATGCATCTTTTGGTAGACGCGGATGATGTTTTCTGCAAAACCACAAGATGTGCATGCAAATGGTGCTTTTTGCAGAACGCGCACGTGGATTTCTACCAAACGACGTGCTAAGCATGCCGATGCTGCTCTTTTTAGCACCCGCGCACGGATTTGTGCGAAAACGCGTTTTAAGCATGCACATGCATCTTTTGGTAGACGCGGATGAAGTTTTCTGCAAAACCACAAGATGTGCATGCAAATCGTGCTTTTTGCAGAACGCGCACGTGGATTTCTACCAAACGACGTGCTAAGCATGCCGATGCTGCTCTTTTTAGCACCCGCGCACGGATTTGTGCGAAAACGCGTTTTAAGCATGCACATGCATCTTTTGGTAGACGCGGATGAAGTTTTCTGCAAAACCACAAGATGTGCATGCAAATGGTGCTTTTGGCAGAACGCGCACGTGGATTTCTACCAAACGATGTGCTAAGCTTGCCGATGCTCCTCTTTTTAGCACCCGCGCACGGATTTGTGCGAAAACGCGTTTTAAGCATGCACATGCATCTTTTGGTAGACGCGGATGAAGTTTTCTGCAAAACCACAAGATGTGCATGCAAATGGTGCTTTTTGCAGAACGCGCACGTGGATTTCTACCAAACGACGTGCTAAGCATGCCGATGCTGCTCTTTTTAGCACCCGCGCACGGATTTGTGCGAAAACGCGTTTTAAGCATGCACATGCATCTTTTGGTAGACGCGGATGAAGTTTTCTGCAAAACCACAAGATGTGCATGCAAATGGTGCTTTTGGCAGAACGCGCACGTGGATTTCTACCAAACGATGTGCTAAGCTTGCCGATGCTCCTCTTTTTAGCACCCGCGCACGGATTTGTGCGAAAACGCGTTTTAAGCATGCACATGCATCTTTTGGTAGACGCGGATGAAGTTTTCTGCAAAACCACAAGATGTGCATGCAAATGGTGCTTTTGGCAGAACGCGCACGTGGATTTCTACCAAACGACGTGCTAAGCATGCCGATGCTGCTCTTTTTAGTACCCGCGCACGCATTTGTGCGAAAACGCGTTTTAAGCATGCACATGCATCTTTTGGTAGACGCGGATGAAGTTTTCTGCAAAACCACAAGATGTGCATGCAAATGGTGCTTTTTGCAGAACGCGCATGTGGATTTCTACCAAACGACGTGCTAAGCATGCCGATGCTGCTCTTTTTAGCACCCGCGCACGCATTTGTGCGAAAACGCGTTTTAAGCATGCACATGCATCTTTTGGTAGACGCGGATGATGTTTTCTGCAAAACCACAAGATGTGCATGCAAATGGTGCTTTTTGCAGAACGCGCACGTGGATTTCTACCAAACGACGTGCTAAGCATGCCGATGCTGCTCTTTTTAGCACCCGCGCACGGATTTGTGCGAAAACGCGTTTTAAGCATGCACATGCATCTTTTGGTAGACGCGGATGAAGTTTTCTGCAAAACCACAAGATGTGCATGCAAATCGTGCTTTTTGCAGAACGCGCACGTGGATTTCTACCAAACGACGTGCTAAGCATGCCGATGCTGCTCTTTTTAGCACCCGCGCACGGATTTGTGCGAAAACGCGTTTTAAGCATGCACATGCATCTTTTGGTAGACGCGGATGAAGTTTTCTGCAAAACCACAAGATGTGCATGCAAATGGTGCTTTTGGCAGGACGCGCACGTGGATTTCTACCAAACGATGTGCTAAGCTTGCCGATGCTCCTCTTTTTAGCACCCGCGCACGGATTTGTGCGAAAACGCGTTTTAAGCATGCACATGCATCTTTTGGTAGACGCGGATGAAGTTTTCTGCAAAACCACAAGATGTGCATGCAAATGGTGCTTTTGGCAGAACGCGCACGTGGATTTCTACCAAACGATGTGCTAAGCTTGCCGATGCTCCTCTTTTTAGCACCCGCGCACGGATTTGTGCGAAAACGCGTTTTAAGCATGCACATGCATCTTTTGGTAGACGCGGATGAAGTTTTCTGCAAAACCACAAGATGTGCATGCAAATGGTGCTTTTTGCAGAACGCGCACGTGGATTTCTACCAAACGACGTGCTAAGCATGCCGATGCTGCTCTTTTTAGCACCCGCGCACGGATTTGTGCGAAAACGCGTTTTAAGCATGCACATGCATCTTTTGGTAGACGCGGATGAAGTTTTCTGCAAAACCACAAGATGTGCATGCAAATGGTGCTTTTGGCAGAACGCGCACGTGGATTTCTACCAAACGATGTGCTAAGCTTGCCGATGCTCCTCTTTTTAGCACCCGCGCACGGATTTGTGCGAAAACGCGTTTTAAGCATGCACATGCATCTTTTGGTAGACGCGGATGAAGTTTTCTGCAAAACCACAAGATGTGCATGCAAATGGTGCTTTTGGCAGAACGCGCACGTGGATTTCTACCAAACGACGTGCTAAGCATGCCGATGCTGCTCTTTTTAGCACCCGCGCACGCATTTGTGCGAAAACGCGTTTTAAGCATGCACATGCATCTTTTGGTAGACGCGGATGAAGTTTTCTGCAAAACCACAAGATGTGCATGCAAATGGTGCTTTTTGCAGAACGCGCATGTGGATTTCTACCAAACGACGTGCTAAGCATGCCGATGCTGCTCTTTTTAGCACCCGCGCACGCATTTGTGCGAAAACGCGTTTTAAGCATGCACATGCATCTTTTGGTAGACGCGGATGATGTTTTCTGCAAAACCACAAGATGTGCATGCAAATGGTGCTTTTTGCAGAACGCGCACGTGGATTTCTACCAAACGACGTGCTAAGCATGCCGATGCTGCTCTTTTTAGCACCCGCGCACGGATTTGTGCGAAAACGCGTTTTAAGCATGCACATGCATCTTTTGGTAGACGCGGATGAAGTTTTCTGCAAAACCACAAGATGTGCATGCAAATCGTGCTTTTTGCAGAACGCGCACGTGGATTTCTACCAAACGACGTGCTAAGCATGCCGATGCTGCTCTTTTTAGCACCCGCGCACGGATTTGTGCGAAAACGCGTTTTAAGCATGCACATGCATCTTTTGGTAGACGCGGATGAAGTTTTCTGCAAAACCACAAGATGTGCATGCAAATGGTGCTTTTGGCAGAACGCGCACGTGGATTTCTACCAAACGATGTGCTAAGCTTGCCGATGCTCCTCTTTTTAGCACCCGCGCACGGATTTGTGCGCAAACGCGTTTTAAGCATGCACATGCATCTTTTGGTAGACGCGGATGAAGTTTTCTGCAAAACCACAAGATGTGCATGCAAATGGTGCTTTTTGCAGAACGCGCACGTGGATTTCTACCAAACGACGTGCTAAGCATGCCGATGCTGCTCTTTTTAGCACCCGCGCACGGATTTGTGCGAAAACGCGTTTTAAGCATGCACATGCATCTTTTGGTAGACGCGGATGAAGTTTTCTGCAAAACCACAAGATGTGCATGCAAATGGTGCTTTTGGCAGAACGCGCACGTGGATTTCTACCAAACGATGTGCTAAGCTTGCCGATGCTCCTCTTTTTAGCACCCGCGCACGCATTTGTGCGAAAACGCGTTTTAAGCATGCACATGCATCTTTTGGTAGACGCGGATGAAGTTTTCTGCAAAACCACAAGATGTGCATGCAAATGGTGCTTTTTGCAGAACGCGCACGTGGATTTCTACCAAACGACGTGCTAAGCATGCCGATGCTGCTCTTTTTAGCACCCGCGCACGCATTTGTGCGAAAACGCGTTTTAAGCATGCACATGCATCTTTTGGTAGACGCGGATGAAGTTTTCTGCAAAACCACAAGATGTGCATGCAAATGGTGCTTTTTGCAGAACGCGCACGTGGATTTCTACCAAACAACGTGCTAAGCATGCCGATGCTCCTCTTTTTAGCACCCGCGCACGGATTTGTGCGAAAACGCGTTTTAAGCATGCACATGCATCTTTTGGTAGACGCGGATGAAGTTTTCTGCAAAACCACAAGATGTGCATGCAAATGGTGCTTTTTGCAGAACGCGCATGTGGATTTCTACCAAACGACGTGCTAAGCATGCCGATGCTGCTCTTTTTAGCACCCGCGCACGGATTTGTGCGAAAACGCGTTTTAAGCATGCACATGCATCTTTTGGTAGACGCGGATGAAGTTTTCTGCAAAACCACAAGATGTGCATGCAAATGGTGCTTTTGGCAGAATGCGCACGTAGATTTCTACCAAACGACGTGCTAAGCATGCCGATGCTGCTCTTTTTAGCACCCGCGCACGCATTTGTGCGAAAACGCGTTTTAAGCATGCACATGCATATTTTGGTAGACGCGGATGAAGTTTTCTGCAAAACCACAAGATGTGCATGCAAATGGTGCTTTTTGCTGAACGCGCACGTGGATTTCTACCAAACGACGTGCTAAGCATGCCGATGCTGCTCTTTTTAGCACCCGCGCACGCATTTGTGCGAAAACGCGTTTTAAGCATGCACATGCATCTTTTGGTAGACGCGGATGAAGTTTTCTGCAAAACTACAAGATGTGCATGCAAATGGTGCTTTTGGCAGAACGCGCACGTGGATTTCTACCAAACAACGTGCTAAGCATGCCGATGCTGCTCTTTTTAGCACCCGCGCACGCATTTGTGCGAAAACGCGTTTTAAGCATGCACATGCATCTTTTGGTAGACGCGGATGAAGTTTTCTGCAAAACCACAAGATGTGCATGCAAATGGTGCTTTTTGCAGAACGCGCACGTGGATTTCTACCAAACGATGTGCTAAGCTTGCCGATGCTGCTCTTTTTAGCACCCGCGCACGGATTTGTGCGAAAACGCGTTTTAAGCATGCACATGCATCTTTTGGTAGACGCGGATGAAGTTTTCTGCAAAACCACAAGATGTGCTTGCAAATGGTGCTTTTGGCAGAACGCGCACGTAGATTTCTACCAAACGACGTGCTAAGCATGCCGATGCTGCTCCTTTTAGCACCCGCGCACGCATTTGTGCGAAAACGCGTTTTAAGCATGCACATGCATCTTTTGGTAGACGCGGATGAAGTTTTCTGCAAAACCACAAGATGTGCATGCAAATGGTGCTTTTTGCAGAACGCGCACGTGGATTTCTACCAAACGACGTGCTAAGCATGCCGATGCTGCTCTTTTTAGCACCCGCGCACGCATTTGTGCGAAAACGCGTTTTAAGCATGCACATGCATCTTTTGGTAGACGCGGATGAAGTTTTCTGCAAAACCACAAGATGTGCATGCAAATGGTGCTTTTTGCAGAACGCGCACGTGGATTTCTACCAAACGACGTGCTAAGCATGCCGATGCTGCTCTTTTTAGCACCCGCGCACGCATTTGTGCGAAAACGCGTTTTAAGCATGCACATGCATCTTTTGGTAGACGCGGATGAAGTTTTCTGCAAAACCACAATATGTGCATGCAAATGGTGCTTTTTGCAGAACGCGCACGTGGATTTCTACCAAACGACGTGCTAAGCATGCCGATGCTGCTCTTTTTAGCACCCGCGCACGCATTTGTGCGAAAACGCGTTTTAAGCATGCACATGCATCTTTTGGTAGACGCGGATGAAGTTTTCTGCAAAACCACAAGATGTGCATGCAAATGGTGCTTTTTGCAGAACGCGCACGTGGATTTCTACCAAACGATGTGCTAAGCTTGCCGATGCTGCTCTTTTTAGCACCCGCGCACGGATTTGTGCGAAAACGCGTTTTAAGCATGCACATGCATCTTTTGGTAGACGCGGATGAAGTTTTCTGCAAAACCACAAGATGTGCTTGCAAATGGTGCTTTTGGCAGAACGCGCACGTAGATTTCTACCAAACGACGTGCTAAGCATGCCGATGCTGCTCCTTTTAGCACCCGCGCACGCATTTGTGCGAAAACGCGTTTTAAGCATGCACATGCATCTTTTGGTAGACGCGGATGAAGTTTTCTGCAAAACCACAAGATGTGCATGCAAATGGTGCTTTTTGCAGAACGCGCACGTGGATTTCTACCAAACGACGTGCTAAGCATGCCGATGCTGCTCTTTTTAGCACCCGCGCACGCATTTGTGCGAAAACGCGTTTTAAGCATGCACATGCATCTTTTGGTAGACGCGGATGAAGTTTTCTGCAAAACCACAAGATGTGCATGCAAATGGTGCTTTTTGCAGAACGCGCACGTGGATTTCTACCAAACAACGTGCTAAGCATGCCGATGCTGCTCTTTTTAGCACCCGCGCACGCATTTGTGCGAAAACGCGTTTTAAGCATGCACATGCATCTTTTGGTAGACGCGGATGAAGTTTTCTGCAAAACCACAAGATGTGCATGCAAATGGTGCCTTTGGCAGAACGCGCACGTGGATTTCTACCAAACGACGTGCTAAGCATGCCGATGCTGCTCTTTTTAGCACCCGCGTACGGATTTGTGCGAAAACGCGTTTTAAGCATGCACATGCATCTTTTGGTAGACGCGGATGAAGTTTTCTGCAAAACCACAAGATGTGCATGCAAATGGTGCTTTTGGCAGAACGCGCACGTGGATTTCTACCAAACGATGTGCTAAGCTTGCCGATGCTCCTCTTTTTAGCACCCGCGCACGGATTTGTGCGAAAACGCGTTTTAAGCATGCACATGCATCTTTTGGTAGACGCGGATGAAGTTTTCTGCAAAACCACAAGATGTGCATGCAAATGGTGCTTTTGGCAGAACGCGCACGTGGACTTCTACCAAACGACGTGCTAAGCATGCCGATGCTGCTCTTTTTAGCACCCGCGCACGCATTTGTGCGAAAACGCGTTTTAAGCATGCACATGCATCTTTGGTAGACGCGGATGAAGTTTTCTGACAAACCACAAGATGTGCATGCAAATGGTGCTTTTTGCAGAACGCGCATGTGGATTTCTACCAAACGACGTGCTAAGCATGCCGATGCTGCTCTTTTTAGCACCCGCGCACGGATTTGTGCGAAAACGCGTTTTAAGCATGCACATGCATCTTTTGGTAGACGCGGATGAAGTTTTCTGCAAAACCACAAGATGTGCATGCAAATGGTGCTTTTGGCAGAATGCGCACGTAGATTTCTACCAAACGACGTGCTAAGCATGCCGATGCTGCTCTTTTTAGCACCCGCGCACGCATTTGTGCGAAAACGCGTTTTAAGCATGCACATGCATATTTTGGTAGACGCGGATGAAGTTTTCTGCAAAACCACAAGATGTGCATGCAAATGGTGCTTTTTGCTGAACGCGCACGTGGATTTCTACCAAACGACGTGCTAAGCATGCCGATGCTGCTCTTTTTAGCACCCGCGCACGCATTTGTGCGAAAACGCGTTTTAAGCATGCACATGCATCTTTTGGTAGACGCGGATGAAGTTTTCTGCAAAACCACAAGATGTGCATGCAAATGGTGCTTTTGGCAGAACGCGCACGTGGATTTCTACCAAACAACGTGCTAAGCATGCCGATGCTGCTCTTTTTAGCACCCGCGCACGCATTTGTGCGAAAACGCGTTTTAAGCATGCACATGCATCTTTTGGTAGACGCGGATGAAGTTTTCTGCAAAACCACAAGATGTGCTTGCAAATGGTGCTTTTGGCAGAACGCGCACGTAGATTTCTACCAAACGACGTGCTAAGCATGCCGATGCTGCTCCTTTTAGCACCCGCGCACGCATTTGTGCGAAAACGCGTTTTAAGCATGCACATGCATCTTTTGGTAGACGCGGATGAAGTTTTCTGCAAAACCACAAGATGTGCATGCAAATGGTGCTTTTTGCAGAACGCGCACGTGGATTTCTACCAAACGACGTGCTAAGCATGCCGATGCTGCTCTTTTTAGCACCCGCGCACGCATTTGTGCGAAAACGCGTTTTAAGCATGCACATGCATCTTTTGGTAGACGCGATGAAGTTTTCTGCAAAACCACAAGATGTGCATGCAAATGGTGCTTTTTGCAGAACGCGCACGTGGATTTCTACCAAACAACGTGCTAAGCATGCCGATGCTGCTCTTTTTAGCACCCGCGCACGCATTTGTGCGAAAACGCGTTTTAAGCATGCACATGCATCTTTTGGTAGACGCGGATGAAGTTTTCTGCAAAACCACAAGATGTGCATGCAAATGGTGCTTTTGGCAGAACGCGCACGTGGATTTCTACCAAACGACGTGCCAAGCATGCCGATGCTGCTCTTTTTAGCACCCGCGCACGGATTTGTGCGAAAACGCGTTTTTAAGCATGCACATGCATCTTTTGGTAGACGCGGATGAAGTTTTCTGCAAAACCACAAGATGTGCATGCAAATGGTGCTTTTGGCAGAACGCGCACGTGGATTTCTACCAAACGATGTGCTAAGCTTGCCGATGCCTCTCTTTTTAGCACCCGCGCACGGATTTGTGCGAAAACGCGTTTTAAGCATGCACATGCATCTTTTGGTAGACGCGGATGAAGTTTTCTGCAAAACCACAAGATGTGCATGCAAATGGTGCTTTTGGCAGAACGCGCACGTGGACTTCTACCAAACGACGTGCTAAGCATGCCGATGCTGCTCTTTTTAGCACCCGCGCACGCATTTGTGCGAAAACGCGTTTTAAGCATGCACATGCATCTTTGGTAGACGCGGATGAAGTTTTCTGCAAAACCACAAGATGTGCATGCAAATGGTGCTTTTTGCAGAACGCGCATGTGGATTTCTACCAAACGACGTGCTAAGCATGCCGATGCTGCTCTTTTTAGCACCCGCGCACGGATTTGTGCGAAAACGCGTTTTAAGCATGCACATGCATCTTTTGGTAGACGCGGATGAAGTTTTCTGCAAAACCACAAGATGTGCATGCAAATGGTGCTTTTGGCAGAACGCGCACGTAGATTTCTACCAAACGACGTGCTAAGCATGCCGATGCTGCTCTTTTTTAGCACCCCGCGCACGCATTTGTGCGAAAACGCGTTTTAAGCATGCACATGCATATTTTGGTAGACGCGGATGAAGTTTTCTGCAAAACCACAAGATGTGCATGCAAATGGTGCTTTTGGCAGAACGCGCACGTGGATTTCTACCAAACGACGTGCTAAGCATGCCGATGCTGCTCTTTTTAGCACCCGCGCACGCATTTGTGCGAAAACGCGTTTTAAGCATGCACATGCATCTTTTGGTAGACGCGGATGAAGTTTTCTGCAAAACCACAAGATGTGCATGCAAATGGTGCTTTTTGCAGAACGCGCATGTGGATTTCTACCAAACGACGTGCTAAGCATGCCGATGCTGCTCTTTTTAGCACCCGCGCACGCATTTGTGCGAAAACGCGTTTTAAGCATGCACATGCATCTTTTGGTAGACGCGGATGAAGTTTTCTGCAAAACCACAAGATGTGCATGCAAATGGTGCTTTTTGCAGAACGCGCACGTGGATTTCTACCAAACAACGTGCTAAGCATGCCGATGCTGCTCTTTTTAGCACCCGCGCACGCATTTGTGCGAAAACGCGTTTTAAGCATGCACATGCATCTTTTGGTAGACGCGGATGAAGTTTTCTGCAAAACCACAAGATGTGCATGCAAATGGTGCTTTTTGCAGAACGCGCACGTGGATTTCTACCAAACGACGTGCTAAGCATGCCGATGCTGCTCTTTTTAGCACCCGCGCACGGATTTGTGCGAAAACGCGTTTTAGGCATGCACATGCATCTTTTGGTAGACGCGGATGAAGTTTTCTGCAAAACCACAAGATGTGCATGCAAATGGTGCTTTTGGCAGAACGCGCACGTGGATTTCTACCAAACGACGTGCTAAGCATGCCGATGCTGCTCTTTTTAGCACCCGCGCACGGATTTGTGCGAAAACGCGTTTTAAGCATGCACATGCATCTTTTGGTAGACGCGGATGAAGTTTTCTGCAAAACCACAAGATGTGCATGCAAATGGTGCTTTTGGCAGAACGCGCACGTGGATTTCTACCAAACGACGTGCTAAGCATGCCGATGCTGCTCTTTTTAGCACCCGCGCACGCATTTGTGCGAAAACGCGTTTTAAGCATGCACATGCATCTTTTGGTAGACGCGGATGAAGTTTTCTGCAAAACCACAAGATGTGCATGCAAATGGTGCTTTTGGCAGAACGCGCACGTGGATTTCTACCAAACGACGTGCTAAGCATGCCGATGCTGCTCTTTTTAGCACCCGCGCACGCATTTGTGCGAAAACGCGTTTTAAGCATGCACATGCATCTTTTGGTAGACGCGGATGAAGTTTTCTGCAAAACCACAAGATGTGCATGCAAATGGTGCTTTTTGCAGAACGCGCACGTGGATTTCTACCAAACGACGTGCTAAGCATGCCGATGCTGCTCTTTTTAGCACCCGCGCACGCATTTGTGCGAAAACGCGTTTTAAGCATGCACATGCATCTTTTGGTAGACGCGGATGAAGTTTTCTGCAAAACCACAAGATGTGCATGCAAATGGTGCTTTTTGCAGAACGCGCACGTGGATTTCTACCAAACAACGTGCTAAGCATGCCGATGCTCCTCTTTTTAGCACCCGCGCACGGATTTGTGCGAAAACGCGTTTTAAGCATGCACATGCATCTTTTGGTAGACGCGGATGAAGTTTTCTGCAAAACCACAAGATGTGCATGCGAATGGTGCTTTTTGCAGAACGCGCATGTGGATTTCTACCAAACGACGTGCTAAGCATGCCGATGCTGCTCTTTTTAGCACCCGCGCACGGATTTGTGCGAAAACGCGTTTTAAGCATGCACATGCATCTTTTGGTAGACGCGGATGAAGTTTTCTGCAAAACCACAAGATGTGCATGCAAATGGTGCTTTTGGCAGAACGCGCACGTAGATTTCTACCAAACGACGTGCTAAGCATGCCGATGCTGCTCTTTTTAGCACCCGCGCACGCATTTGTGCGAAAACGCGTTTTAAGCATGCACATGCATATTTTGGTAGACGCGGATGAAGTTTTCTGCAAAACCACAAGATGTGCATGCAAATGGTGCTTTTTGCTGAACGCGCACGTGGATTTCTACCAAACGACGTGCTAAGCATGCCGATGCTGCTCTTTTTAGCACCCGCGCACGCATTTGTGCGAAAACGCGTTTTAAGCATGCACATGCATCTTTTGGTAGACGCGGATGAAGTTTTCTGCAAAACCACAATATGTGCATGCAAATGGTGCTTTTGGCAGAACGCGCACGTGGATTTCTACCAAACAACGTGCTAAGCATGCCGATGCTGCTCTTTTTAGCACCCGCGCACGCATTTGTGCGAAAACGCGTTTTAAGCATGCACATGCATCTTTTGGTAGACGCGGATGAAGTTTTCTGCAAAACCACAAGATGTGCATGCAAATGGTGCTTTTTGCAGAACGCGCACGTGGATTTCTACCAAACGACGTGCTAAGCATGCCGATGCTGCTCTTTTTAGCACCCGCGCACGGATTTGTGCGAAAACGCGTTTTAAGCATGCACATGCATCTTTTGGTAGACGCGGATGAAGTTTTCTGCAAAACCACAAGATGTGCATGCATATCGTGCTTTTGGCAGAACGCGCTCGTGGATTTCTACCAAACGACGTGCTAAGCATGCCGATGCTGCTCTTTTTAGCACCCGCGCACGCATTTGTGCGAAAACGCGTTTGAAGCATGCACATGCATCTTTTGGTAGACGCGGATGAAGTTTTCTGCAAAACCACAAGATGTGCATGCAAATGGTGCTTTTTGCAGAACGCGCACGTGGATTTCTACCAAACGACGTGCTAAGCATGCCGATGCTGCTCTTTTTAGCACCCGCGCACGGATTTGTGCGAAAACGCGTTTTAAGCATGCACATGCATCTTTTGGTAGACGCGGATGAAGTTTTCTGCAAAACCACAAGATGTGCATGCAAATGGTGCTTTTTGCAGAACGCGCACGTGGATTTCTACCAAACGACGTGCTAAGCATGCCGATGCTGCTCTTTTTAGCACCCGCGCACGCATTTGTGCGAAAACGCGTTTTAAGCATGCACATGCATCTTTTGGTAGAC
This sequence comes from Dermacentor andersoni, assembly GCF_023375885.2. NCBI lineage: Eukaryota > Metazoa > Arthropoda > Arachnida > Ixodida > Ixodidae > Dermacentor > Dermacentor andersoni. Next base: position 17,106 of record NW_027315300.1, on the reverse strand, counting down.
GCGGATGAAGTTTTCTGCAAAACCACAATATGTGCATGCAAATGGTGCTTTTTGCAGAACGCGCACGTGGATTTCTACCAAACGACGTGCTAAGCATGCCGATGCTGCTCTTTTTAGCACCCGCGCACGCATTTGTGCGAAAACGCGTTTTAAGCATGCACATGCATCTTTTGGTAGACGCGGATGAAGTTTTCTGCAAAACCACAAGATGTGCATGCAAATGGTGCTTTTTGCAGAACGCGCACGTGGATTTCTACCAAACGATGTGCTAAGCTTGCCGATGCTGCTCTTTTTAGCACCCGCGCACGGATTTGTGCGAAAACGCGTTTTAAGCATGCACATGCATCTTTTGGTAGACGCGGATGAAGTTTTCTGCAAAACCACAAGATGTGCATGCAAATGGTGCTTTTGGCAGAACGCGCACGTGGATTTCTACCAAACGACGTGCTAAGCATGCCGATGCTGCTCTTTTTAGCACCCGCGCACGCATTTGTGCGAAAACGCGTTTTAAGCATGCACATGCATCTTTTGGTAGACGCGGATGAAGTTTTCTGCAAAACCACAAGATGTGCTTGCAAATGGTGCTTTTGGCAGAACGCGCACGTAGATTTCTACCAAACGACGTGCTAAGCATGCCGATGCTGCTCCTTTTAGCACCCGCGCACGCATTTGTGCGAAAACGCGTTTTAAGCATGCACATGCATCTTTTGGTAGACGCGGATGAAGTTTTCTGCAAAACCACAAGATGTGCATGCAAATGGTGCTTTTTGCAGAACGCGCACGTGGATTTCTACCAAACGACGTGCTAAGCATGCCGATGCTGCTCTTTTTAGCACCCGCGCACGCATTTGTGCGAAAACGCGTTTTAAGCATGCACATGCATCTTTTGGTAGACGCGGATGAAGTTTTCTGCAAAACCACAAGATGTGCATGCAAATGGTGCTTTTTGCAGAACGCGCACGTGGATTTCTACCAAACAACGTGCTAAGCATGCCGATGCTGCTCTTTTTAGCACCCGCGCACGCATTTGTGCGAAAACGCGTTTTAAGCATGCACATGCATCTTTTGGTAGACGCGGATGAAGTTTTCTGCAAAACCACAAGATGTGCATGCAAATGGTGCTTTTGGCAGAACGCGCACGTGGATTTCTACCAAACGACGTGCTAAGCATGCCGATGCTGCTCTTTTTAGCACCCGCGCACGGATTTGTGCGAAAACGCGTTTTAAGCATGCACATGCATCTTTTGGTAGACGCGGATGAAGTTTTCTGCAAAACCACAAGATGTGCATGCAAATGGTGCTTTTGGCAGAACGCGCACGTGGATTTCTACCAAACGACGTGCTAAGCATGCCGATGCTGCTCTTTTTAGCACCCGCGCACGCATTTGTGCGAAAACGCGTTTTAAGCATGCACATGCATCTTTTGGTAGACGCGGATGAAGTTTTCTGCAAAACCACAAGATGTGCATGCAAATGGTGCTTTTGGCAGAACGCGCACGTGGATTTCTACCAAACGACGTGCTAAGCATGCCGATGCTGCTCTTTTTAGCACCCGAGCACGCATTTGTGCGAAAACGCGTTTTAAGCATGCACATGCATCTTTTGGTAGACGCGGATGAAGTTTTCTGCAAAACCACAAGATGTGCATGCAAATGGTGCTTTTTGCAGAACGCGCACGTGGATTTCTACCAAACGACGTGCTAAGCATGCCGATGCTGCTCTTTTTAGCACCCGCGCACGCATTTGTGCGAAAACGCGTTTTAAGCATGCACATGCATCTTTTGGTAGACGCGGATGAAGTTTTCTGCAAAAACACAAGATGTGCATGCAAATGGTGCTTTTTGCAGAACGCGCACGTGGATTTCTACCAAACAACGTGCTAAGCATGCCGATGCTCCTCTTTTTAGCACCCGCGCACGGATTTGTGCGAAAACGCGTTTTAAGCATGCACATGCATCTTTTGGTAGACGCGGATGAAGTTTTCTGCAAAACCACAAGATGTGCATGCAAATGGTGCTTTTTGCAGAACGCGCATGTGGATTTCTACCAAACGACGTGCTAAGCATGCCGATGCTGCTCTTTTTAGCACCCGCGCACGGATTTGTGCGAAAACGCGTTTTAAGCATGCACATGCATCTTTTGGTAGACGCGGATGAAGTTTTCTGCAAAACCACAAGATGTGCATGCAAATGGTGCTTTTGGCAGAACGCGCACGTAGATTTCTACCAAACGACGTGCTAAGCATGCCGATGCTGCTCTTTTTAGCACCCGCGCACGCATTTGTGCGAAAACGCGTTTTAAGCATGCACATGCATATTTTGGTAGACGCGGATGAAGTTTTCTGCAAAACCACAAGATGTGCATGCAAATGGTGCTTTTTGCTGAACGCGCACGTGGATTTCTACCAAACGACGTGCTAAGCATGCCGATGCTGCTCTTTTTAGCACCCGCGCACGCATTTGTGCGAAAACGCGTTTTAAGCATGCACATGCATCTTTTGGTAGACGCGGATGAAGTTTTCTGCAAAACCACAAGATGTGCATGCAAATGGTGCTTTTTGCAGAACGCGCACGTGGATTTCTACCAAACGACGTGCTAAGCATGCCGATGCTGCTCTTTTTAGCACCCGCGCACGGATTTGTGCGAAAACGCGTTTTAAGCATGCACATGCATCTTTTGGTAGACGCGGATGAAGTTTTCTGCAAAACCACAAGATGTGCATGCATATCGTGCTTTTGGCAGAACGCGCACGTGGATTTCTACCAAACGACGTGCTAAGCATGCCGATGCTGCTCTTTTTAGCACCCGCGCACGCATTTGTGCGAAAACGCGTTTTAAGCATGCACATGCATCTTTTGGTAGACGCGGATGAAGTTTCTGCAAAACCACAAGATGTGCATGCAAATGGTGCTTTTTGCAGAACGCGCTCGTGGATTTCTACCAAACGACGTGCTAAGCATGCCGATGCTGCTTTTTTTAGCACCCGCGCACGCATTTGTGCGAAAACGCGTTTGAAGCATGCACATGCATCTTTTGGTTAGACGCGGATGAAGTTTCTGCAAAACCAAAAGATGTGCATGCAAATGGTGCTTTTTGCAGAACCGCGCACGTGGATTTCTACCAAACGACGTGCTAAGCATGCCGATGCTGCTCTTTATAGCACCCCGCGCACGGATTTGTGCGAAAACGCGTTTTAAGCATGCACATGCATCTTTTGGTAGACGCGGATGAAGTTTTCTGCAAAACCACAAGATGTGCATGCAAATGGTGCTTTTTGCAGAACGCGCACGTGATTTCTACCAAACGACGTGCTAAGCATGCCGATGCTGCTCTTTTTAGCACCCGCGCACGCATTTGTGCGAAAACGCGTTTTAAAGCATGCACATGCATCTTGTGGTAGACGCGGATGAAGTTTTCTGCAAAACCACAATATGTGCATGCAAATGGTGCTTTTTGCAGAACGCGCACGTGGATTTCTACCAAACGACGTGCTAAGCATGCCGATGCTGCTCTTTTTAGCACCCGCGCACGCATTTGTGCGAAAACGCGTTTTAAGCATGCACATGCATCTTTTGGTAGACGCGGATGAAGTTTTCTGCAAAACCACAAGATGTGCATGCAAATGGTGCTTTTTGCAGAACGCGCACGTGGATTTCTACCAAACGATGTGCTAAGCTTGCCGATGCTGCTCTTTTTAGCACCCGCGCACGGATTTGTGCGAAAACGCGTTTTAAGCATGCACATCGCATCTTTTGGTAGACGCGGATGAAGTTTTCTGCAAAACCACAAGATGTGCATGCAAATGGTGCTTTTGGCAGAACGCGCACGTGGATTTCTACCAAACGACGTGCTAAGCATGCCGATGCTGCTCTTTTTAGCACCCGCGCACGCATTTGTGCGAAAACGCGTTTTTAAGCATGCACATGCATCTTTTGGTAGACGCGGATGAAGTTTTCTGCAAAACCACAAGATGTGCTTGCAAATGGTGCTTTTGGCAGAACGCGCACGTAGATTTCTACCAAACGACGTGCTAAGCATGCCGATGCTGCTCCTTTTAGCACCCGCGCCACGCATTTGTGCGAAAACGCGTTTTAAGGCATGCACATGCAATCTTTTGGTAGACGCGGATGAAGTTTTCTGCAAAACCACAAGATGTGCATGCAAATGGTGCTTTTTTGCAGAACGCGCACGTGGATTTCTACCAAACGACGTGCTAAGCATGCCGATGCTGCTCTTTTTAGCACCCGCGCACGCATTTGTGCGAAAACGCGTTTTTAAGCATGCACATGCATCTTTTGGTAGACGCGGATGAAGTTTTCTGCAAAACCACAAGATGTGCATGCAAATGGTGCTTTTTGCAGAACGCGCACGTGGATTTCTACCAAACAACGTGCTAAGCATGCCGATGCTGCTCTTTTTAGCATCCGCGCACGCATTTGTGCGAAAACGCGTTTTAAGCATGCACATTGCATCTTTTGGTAGACGCGGATGAAGTTTTCTGCAAAACCACAAGATGTGCATGCAAATGGTGCTTTTGGCAGAACGCGCACGTGGATTTCTACCAAACGACGTGCTAAGCATGCCGATGCTGCTCTTTTTAGCACCCGCGCACGGATTTGTGCGAAAACGCGTTTTAAGCATGCACATGCATCATTTTGGTAGACGCGGATGAAGTTTTCTGCAAAACCACAAGATGTGCATGCAAATGGTGCTTTTGGCAGAACGCGCACTTGGATTTCTACCTAACGACGTGCTAAGCATGCCGATGCTGCTCTTTTTAGCTCCCGCGCACGCATTTGTGCGAAAACGCGTTTTAAGCATGCACATGCATCTTTTGGTAGACGCGGATGAAGTTTTCTGCAAATACCACAAGATGTGCATGCAAATGGTGCTTTTGGCAGAACGCGCACGTGGATTTCTACCAAACGACGTGCTAAGCATGCGATGCTGCTCTTTTTAGCACCCGCGCACGCATTTGTGCGAAAACGCGTTTTAAGCATGCACATGCATCTTTTGGTAGACGCGGATGAAGTTTTCTGCAAACCCACAAGATGTGCATGCAAATGGTGCTTTTTGCAGAACGCGCACGTGGATTTCTACCAAACGACGTGCTAAGCATTGCCGATGCTGCTCTTTTTAGCACCCGCGCACGCATTTGTGCGAAAACGCGTTTTAAGCATGCACATGCATCTTTTGGTAGACGCGGATGAAGTTTTCTGCATAAACCACAAGATGTGCATGCAAATGGTGCTTTTTGCAGAACGCGCACGTGGATTTTCTACCAAACAACGTGCTAAGCATGCCGATGCTGCTCTTTTTAGCACCCGCGCACGCATTTGTGCGAAAACGCGTTTTAAGCATGCACATGCATCTTTTGGTAGACGCGGATGAAGTTTTCTGCAAAACCACAAGATGTGCTTGCAAATCGTGCTTTTTTGCAGAACGCGCACGTGGATTTCTACCAAACGACGTGCTAAGCATGCCGATGCTGCTCTTTTTAGCACCCCGCCGCACGGATTTGTGCGAAAACGCGTTTTAAGCATGCACATGCATCTTTTGGTAGACGCGGATGAAGTTTTCTGCAAAACCACTAAGATGTGCATGCAAATGGTGCCTTTGGCAGAACGCGCACGTGGATTTCTACAAACGACGTGCTAAGCATGCCGATGCTGCTCTTTTTAGCACCCGCGCCACGGATTTGTGCGAAAACGCGTTTAAGCATGCACATGCATCTTTTGGTAGACGCGGATGAAGTTTTCTGCAAAACCACAAGATGTGCATGCAAAATGGTGCTTTTGGCAGAACGCGCACGTGGATTTCTACCAAACGACGTGCTAAGCATGCCGATGCTGCTCTTTTTAGCACCCGCGCACGCATTTGTGCCAAAACGCGTTTTAAGCATGCACATGCATCTTTTGGTAGACGCGGATGAAGTTTTCTGCAAAACCACAAGATGTGCATGCAAATGGTGCTTTTGGCAGAACGCGCACGTGGATTTCTACCAAACGACGTGCTATGCATGCCGATGCTGCTCTTTATAGCACCCGCGCACGCATTGTGCGAAAACGCGTTTTTAAGCATGCACATGCATCTTTTGGTAGACGCGGATGAAGTTTTCTGCAAAAACCACAAGATGTGCATGCAAATGGTGCTTTTGGCAGAACGCGCACGTGGATTTCTACCAAACGACGTGCTAAGCATGCCGATGCTGCTCTTTTAGCACCCGCGCACGCATTTGTGCGAAAACGCGTTTTAAGCATGCACATGCATCTTTTGGTAGACGCGGATGAAGTTTTCTGCAAAACCACAAGATGTGCATGCAAATGGTGCTTTGGCAGAACGCGCACGCGGATTTCTACCAAACGACGTGCTAAGCATGCCGATGCTGCTCTTTTTAGCACCCGCGCACGCATTTGTGCGAAAACGCGTTTTAAGCATGCACATGCATCTTTTGGTAGACGCGGATGAAGTTTTCTGCAAAACCACAGGATGTGCATGCAAATGGTGCTTTTTGCAGAACGCGCACGTGGATTTCTACCAAACAACGTGCTAAGCATGCCGATGCTGCTCTTTTTAGCACCCGCGCACGCATTTGTGCGAAAACGCGTTTTAAAGCATGCACATGCATCTTTTGGTAGACGCGGATGAAGTTTTCTGCAAAACCACAAGATGTGCATGCAAATGGTGCTTTTTGCAGAACGCGCACGTGGATTTCTACCAAACGACGTGCTAAGCATGCCGATGCTGCTCTTTTTAGCACCCGCGCACGGATTTGTGCGAAAAACCGCGTTTTAAGCATGCACATGCATCTTTTGGTAGACGCGGATGAAGTTTTCTGCAAAACCACAAGATGTGCATGCAAATGGTGCTTTTGGCAGAACGCGCACGTGGAATTCTACCAAACGACGTGCTAAGCATGCCGATGCTGCCTCTTTTTAGCACCCGCCGCACGCATTTGTGCGAAAACGCGTTTTAAGCATGCACATGCATCTTTTGGTAGACGCGGATGAAGTTTTCTGCAAAACCACAAGATGTGCATGCAAATGGTGCTTTTTGCAGAACGCGCTCGTGGATTTCTACCCAACGACGTGCTAAGCATGCCGATGCTGCTCTTTTTAGCACCCGCGCACGCATTTGTGCGAAACGCCGTTTTAAGCATGCACATGCATCTTTTGGTAGACGCGGATGAAGTTTTTCTGCAAAACCACAAGATGTGCATGCAAATGGTGCTTTTTGCAGAACGCGCACGTGGATTTCTACCAAACGACGTGCTAAGCATGCCGATGCTGCTCTTTTTAGCACCCGCGCACGGATTTGTGCGAAAACGCGTTTTAAGCATGCACATGCATCTTTTGGTAGACGCGGATGAAGTTTTCTGCAAAACCACAAGATGTGCATGCAAATGGTGCTTTTGGCAGAACGCGCACGTGGATTTCTACCAAACGACGTGCTAAGCATGCCGATGCTGCTCTTTTTAGCACCCGCGCACGCATTTGTGCGAAAACGCGTTTTTAAGCATGCACATGCATCTTTTGGTAGACGCGGATAAAGTTTTCTGCAAAACCACAAGATGTGCATGCAAATGGTGCTTTTGGCAGAACGCGCACGTGGATTTCTACCAAACGACGTGCTAAGCATGCCGATTGCTGCCTCTTTTTAGCACCCGCGCACGCATTTGTGCGAAAACGCGTTTTAAGCATGCACATGCATCTTTTGGTAGACGCGGATGAAGTTTTCTGCAAAACCACAAGATGTGCATGCAAATGGTGCTTTTTGCAGAACGCGCACGTGGATTTCTACCAAACAACGTGCTAAGCATGCCGATGCTGCTCTTTTAGCACCCGCGCACGCATTTGTGCGAAAACGCGTTTTAAGCATGCACATGCATCTTTTGGTAGACGCGGATGAAGTTTTCTGCAAAACCACAAGATGTGCAATGCAAATGGTGCTTTTTGCAGAACGCGCACGTGGATTTCTACCAAACGACGTGCTAAGCATGCCGATGCTGCTCTTTTTTAGCACCCGCGCACGGATTTGTGCGAAAACGCGTTTTAAGCATGCACATGCATCTTTTGGTAGACGCGGATGAAGTTTTCTGCAAAACCACAAGATGTGCATGCAAATGGTGCTTTTGGCAGAACGCGCACGTGGAATTCTACCAAACGACGTGCTAAGCATGCCGATGCTGCTCTTTTTAGCACCCGCGCACGCATTGTGCGAAAACGCGTTTTAAGCATGCACATGCATCTTTTGGTAGACGCGGATGAAGTTTTCTGCAAAACCACAAGATGTGCATGCAAATGGTGCTTTTTGCAGAACGCGCTCGTGGATTTCTACCAACGACGTGCTAAGCATGCCGATGCTGCTCTTTTTAGCACCCGCGCACGCATTTGTGCGAAAACGCGTTTTAAGCATGCACATGCATCTTTTGGTAGACGCGGATGAAGTTTTCTGCAAAACCACAAGATGTGCATGCAAATGGTGCTTTTTGCAGAACGCGCACGTGGATTTCTACCAAACGACGTGCTAAGCATGCCGATGCTGCTCTTTTTAGCACCCGCGCACGGATTTGTGCGAAAACGCGTTTTAAGCATGCACATGCATCTTTTGGTAGACGCGGATGAAGTTTTCTGCAAAACCACAAGATGTGCATGCAAATGGTGCTTTTTGCAGAACGCGCACGTGGATTTCTACAAACGACGTGCTAAGCATGCCGATGCTGCTCTTTTTAGCACCCGCGCACGGATTTGTGCGAAAACGCGTTTTAAGCATGCACATGCATCTTTTGGTAGACGCGGATGAAGTTTTCTGCAAAACCACAAGATGTGCATGCAAATGGTGCTTTTGGCAGAACGCGCACGTGGATTTCTACCAAACGATGTGCTAAGCTTGCCGATGCTCCTCTTTTTAGCACCCGCGCACGGATTTGTGCGAAAACGCGTTTTAAGCATGCACATGCATCTTTTGGTAGACGCGGATGAAGTTTTCTGCAAAACCACAAGATGTGCATGCAAATGGTGCTTTTGCTGAACGCGCACGTGGATTTCTACCAACGACGTGCTAAGCATGCCGATGCTGCTCTTTTAGCACCCGCGCACGCATTTGTGCGAAAATGCGTTTAAGCATGCACATGCATCTTTTGGTAGACGCGGATGAAGTTTTCTGCAAAACCACAAGATGTGCATGCAAATGGTGCTTTTTGCAGAACGCGGCACGTGGATTTCTACAAACAACGTGCTAAGCATGCCGATGCTGCTCTTTTTAGCACCCGCGCACGCATTTGTGCGAAACGCGTTTTAAGCATGCACATACATCTTTTGGTAGACGCGGATGAAGTTTTCTGCAAAACCACAAGATGTGCATGCAAATGGTGCTTTTTGCAGAACGCGCACGTGGATTTCTACCAAACGACGTGCTAAGCATGCCGATGCTGCTCTTTTTAGCACCCGCGCACGGATTTGTGCGAAAAACGCGTTTTAAGCATGCACATGCATCTTTTGGTAGACGCGGATGAAGTTTTCTGCAAAACCACAAGAATCTTGCATGCAAATGGTGCTTTTGGCAGAACGCGCACGTGGATTTCTACCAAACGACGTGCTAAGCATGCCGATGCTGCGCTCTTTAGCACCCGCGCACGGATTTGTGCGAAAACGCGTTTTAAGCATGCACAAGCATCTTTTGGTAGACGCGGGATGAAGTTTTCTGCAAAACCACAAGATGTGCATGCAAATGGTGCTTTTGGCAGAACGCGCACGTGGATTTCTACCAACGACGTGCTAAGCATGCCGATGCTGCTCTTTTTATGCACCCGCGCACGGATTTGTGCGAAAACGCGTTTTAAGCATGCACATGCATCTTTTGGTAGACGCGGATGAAGTTTTCTGCAAAACCACAAGATGTGCATGCAAATGGTGCTTTTGGCAGAACGCGCACGTGGATTTCTACCAAACGACGTGCTAAGCATGCCGATGCTGCTCTTTTTAGCACCCGCGCACGCATTGTGCGAAAACGCGTTTTAAGCATGCACATGCATCTTTTGGTAGACGCGGATGAAGTTTTCTGCAAAACCACAAGATGTGCATGCAAATGGTGCTTTTGGCAGAACGCGCACGTGGATTTCTACCAAACGACGTGCTAAGCATGCCGATGCTGCTCTTTTTAGCACCCCGCGCACGCATTTGTGCGAAAACGCGTTTTAAGCATGCACATGCATCTTTTGGTAGACGCGGATGAAGTTTTTCTGCAAAACCACAAGATGTGCATGCAAATGGTGCTTTTTGCAGAACGCGCACGTGGATTTCTACCAAACGACGTGTTAAGCATGCCGATGCTGCTCTTTTTAGCACCCGCGCACGCATTTGTGCGAAAACGCGTTTTAAGCATGCACATGCATCTTTTGGTAGACGCGGATGAAGTTTTCTGCAAAACCACAAGATGTGCATGCAAATGGGTTGCTTTTTGCAGAACGCGCACGTGGATTTCTACCAAACAACGTGCTAAGCATGCCGATGCTGCTCTTTTTAGCACCCGCGCACGCATTTGTGCGAAAACGCGTTTTAAGCATGCACATGCATCTTTTGGTAGACGCGGATGAAGTTTTCTGCAAAACCACAAGATGTGCATGCAAATGGTGCTTTTTGCAGAACGCGCACGTGGATTTCTACCAAACGACGTGCTAAGCATGCCGATGCTGCTCTTTTTAGCACCCGCGCACGGATTTGTGCGAAAACGCGTTTTAAGCATGCACATGCAATCTTTTGGTAGACGCGGATGAAGTTTTCTGCAAAACCACAAGATGTGCATGCAAATGGTAGCTTTTGGCAGAACGCGCACGTGGATTTCTACCAAACGACGTGCTAGCATGCCGATGCTGCTCTTTTTAGCACCCGCGCACGCATTTGTGCGAAAACGCGTTTTAAGCATGCACATGCATCTTTTGGTAGACGCGGATGAAGTTTTCTGCAAAACCACAAGATGTGCATGCAAATGGTGCTTTTTGCAGAACGCGCTCGTGGATTTCTACCAACGACGTGCTAAGCATGCCGATGCTGCTCTTTTTTAGCACCCGCGCACGCATTTGTGCGAAAACGCGTTTAAGCATGCACATGCATCTTTTGGTAGACGCGGATGAAGTTTTCTGCAAAACCACAAGATGTGCATGCAAATGGTGCTTTTTGCAGAACGCGCACGTGGATTTCTACCAAACGAACGTGCTAAGCATGCCGATGCTGCTCTTTTTTAGCACCCGCGCACGCATTTGTGCGAAAACGCGTTTTAAGCATGCACATGCATCTTTTGGTAGACGCGGATGAAGTTTCCTGCAAAACCACAAGATGTGCATGCAAATGGTGCTTTTTGCAGAACGCGCACGTGGATTTCTACCAAACAACGTGCTAAGCATGCCGATGCTGCTCTTTTTAGCACCCGCGCACGCATTTGTGCGAAAACGCGTTTTAAGCATGCACATACATCTTTTGGTAGACGCGGATGAAGTTTTTCTGCAAAACCACAAGATGTGCATGCAAATGGTGCTTTTTGCAGAACGCGCACGTGGATTTCTACCAAACGACGTGCTAAGCATGCCGATGCTGCTCTTTTTAGCACCCGCGCACGGATTTGTGCGAAAACGCGTTTTAAGCATGCACATGCATCTTTTGGTAGACGCGGATGAAGTTTCTGCAAAACCACAAGATGTGCATGCAAATGGTGCTTTTGGCAGAACGCGCACGTGGATTTCTACCAAACGACGTGCTAAGCATGCCGATGCTGCTCTTTTTTAGCACCCGCGCACGGATTTGTGCGAAAACGCGTTTTAAGCATGCACATGCATCTTTTGGTAGACGCGGATGAAGTTTTCTGCAAAACCACAAGATGTGCATGCAAATGGTGCTTTTGGCAGAACGCGCACGTGGATTTCTACCAAACGACGTGCTAAGCATGCCGATGCTGCTCTTTTTAGCACCCGCGCACGGAATTTGTGCGAAAACGCGTTTTAAGCATGCACATGCATCTTTTGTAGACGCGGATGAAGTTTTCTGCAAAACCACAAGATGTGCATGCAAATGGTGCTTTTGGCAGAACGCGCAAGTGGATTTCTACCAAACGACGTGCTAAGCATGCCGATGCTGCTCTTTTTAGCACCCGCGCACGCATTTGTGCGAAAACGCGTTTTAAGCATGCACATGCATCTTTTGGTAGACGCGGATGAAGTTTCTGCGAAACCACAAGATGTGCATGCAAATGGTGCTTTTGGCAGAACGCGCACGTGGATTTCTAGCCAAACGACGTGCTAAGCATGCCCGCGCACGCATTTGTGCGAAAACGCGTTTTAAGCATGCACATGCATCTTTTGGTAGACGCGGATGAAGTTTTCTGCAAAACCACAAGATGTGCATGCAAATGGTGCTTTTTGCTGAACGCGCACGTGGATTTTTACCAAACGACGTGCTAAGCATGCCGATGCTGCTCTTTTTAGCACCCGCGCACGCATTTGTGCGAAAACGCGTTTTAAGCATGCACATGCATCTTTTGGTAGACGCGGATGAAGTTTTCTGCAAAACCACAAGATGTGCATGCAAATGGTGCTTTTTGCAGAACGCGCACGTGGATTTCTACCAAACAACGTGCTAAGCATGCCGATGCTGCTCTTTTTAGCACCCGCGCACGCATTTGTGCGAAAACGCGTTTTAAGCATGCACATACATCTTTTGGTAGACGCGGATGAAGTTTTCTGCAAAACCACAAGATGTGCATGCAAATGGTGCTTTTTGCAGAACGCGCTCGTGGATTTCTACCCAACGACGTGCTAAGCATGCCGATGCTGCTCTTTTTAGCACCCGCGCACGCATTTGTGCGAAAACGCGTTTTAAGCATGCACATGCATCTTTTGGTAGACGCGGATGAAGTTTTCTGCAAAACCACAAGATGTGCATGCAAATGGTGCTTTTTGCAGAACGCGCACGTGGATTTCTACCAAACGACGTGCTAAGCATGCCGATGCTGCTCTTTTTAGCACCCGCGCACGCATTTGTGCGAAAACGCGTTTTAAGCATGCACATGCATCTTTTGGTAGACGCGGATGAAGTTTCCTGCAAAACCACAAGATGTGCATGCAAATGGTGCTTTTTGCAGAACGCGCACGTGGATTTCTACCAAACAACGTGCTAAGCATGCCGATGCTGCTCTTTTTAGCACCCGCGCACGCATTTGTGCGAAAACGCGTTTTAAGCATGCACATACATCTTTTGGTAGACGCGGATGAAGTTTTCTGCAAAACCACAAGATGTGCATGCAAATGGTGCTTTTTGCAGAACGCGCACGTGGATTTCTACCAAACGACGTGCTAAGCATGCCGATGCTGCTCTTTTTAGCACCCGCGCACGGATTTGTGCGAAAACGCGTTTTAAGCATGCACATGCATCTTTTGGTAGACGCGGATGAAGTTTTCTGCAAAACCACAAGATGTGCATGCAAATGGTGCTTTTGGCAGAACGCGCACGTGGATTTCTACCAAACGACGTGCTAAGCATGCCGATGCTGCTCTTTTTAGCACCCGCGCACGGATTTGTGCGAAAACGCGTTTTAAGCATGCACATGCATCTTTTGGTAGACGCGGATGAAGTTTTCTGCAAAACCACAAGATGTGCATGCAAATGGTGCTTTTGGCAGAACGCGCACGTGGATTTCTACCAAACGACGTGCTAAGCATGCCGATGCTGCTCTTTTTAGCACCCGCGCACGGATTTGTGCGAAAACGCGTTTTAAGCATGCACATGCATCTTTTGGTAGACGCGGATGAAGTTTTCTGCAAAACCACAAGATGTGCATGCAAATGGTGCTTTTGGCAGAACGCGCAAGTGGATTTCTACCAAACGACGTGCTAAGCATGCCGATGCTGCTCTTTTTAGCACCCGCGCACGCATTTGTGCGAAAACGCGTTTTAAGCATGCACATGCATCTTTTGGTAGACGCGGATGAAGTTTTCTGCAAAACCACAAGATGTGCATGCAAATGGTGCTTTTGGCAGAACGCGCACGTGGATTTCTACCAAACGACGTGCTAAGCATGCCGATGCTGCTCTTTTTAGCACCCGCGCACGCATTTGTGCGAAAACGCGTTTTAAGCATGCACATGCATCTTTTGGTAGACGCGGATGAAGTTTTCTGCAAAACCACAAGATGTGCATGCAAATGGTGCTTTTTGCAGAACGCGCACGTGGATTTTTACCAAACGACGTGCTAAGCATGCCGATGCTGCTCTTTTTAGCACCCGCGCACGCATTTGTGCGAAAACGCGTTTTAAGCATGCACATGCATCTTTTGGTAGACGCGGATGAAGTTTTCTGCAAAACCACAAGATGTGCATGCAAATGGTGCTTTTTGCAGAACGCGCACGTGGATTTCTACCAAACAACGTGCTAAGCATGCCGATGCTGCTCTTTTTAGCACCCGCGCACGCATTTGTGCGAAAACGCGTTTTAAGCATGCACATACATCTTTTGGTAGACGCGGATGAAGTTTTCTGCAAAACCACAAGATGTGCATGCAAATGGTGCTTTTTGCAGAACGCGCACGTGGATTTCTACCAAACGACGTGCTAAGCATGCCGATGCTGCTCTTTTTAGCACCCGCGCACGGATTTGTGCGAAAACGCGTTTTAAGCATGCACATGCATCTTTTGGTAGACGCGGATGAAGTTTTCTGCAAAACCACAAGATGTGCATGCAAATGGTGCTTTTGGCAGAACGCGCACGTGGATTTCTACCAAACGACGTGCTAAGCATGCCGATGCTGCTCTCTTTAGCACCCGCGCACGGATTTGTGCGAAAACGCGTTTTAAGCATGCACATGCATCTTTTGGTAGACGCGGATGAAGTTTTCTGCAAAACCACAAGATGTGCATGCAAATGGTGCTTTTGGCAGAACGCGCACGTGGATTTCTACCAAACGACGTGCTAAGCATGCCGATGCTGCTCTTTTTAGCACCCGCGCACGGATTTGTGCGAAAACGCGTTTTAAGCATGCACATGCATCTTTTGGTAGACGCGGATGAAGTTTTCTGCAAAACCACAAGATGTGCATGCAAATGGTGCTTTTGGCAGAACGCGCACGTGGATTCCTACCAAACGACGTGCTAAGCATGCCGATGCTGCTCTTTTTAGCACCCGCGCACGCATTTGTGCGAAAACGCGTTTTAAGCATGCACATGCATCTTTTGGTAGACGCGGATGAAGTTTTCTGCAAAACCACAAGATGTGCATGCAAATGGTGCTTTTGGCAGAACGCGCACGTGGATTTCTACCAAACGACGTGCTAAGCATGCCGATGCTGCTCTTTTTAGCACCCGCGCACGCATTTGTGCGAAAACGCGTTTTAAGCATGCACATGCATCTTTTGGTAGACGCGGATGAAGTTTTCTGCAAAACCACAAGATGTGCATGCAAATGGTGCTTTTTGCAGAACGCGCACGTGGATTTCTACCAAACGACGTGTTAAGCATGCCGATGCTGCTCTTTTTAGCACCCGCGCACGCATTTGTGCGAAAACGCGTTTTAAGCATGCACATGCATCTTTTGGTAGACGCGGATGAAGTTTTCTGCAAAACCACAAGATGTGCATGCAAATGGTGCTTTTTGCAGAACGCGCACGTGGATTTCTACCAAACAACGTGCTAAGCATGCCGATGCTGCTCTTTTTAGCACCCGCGCACGCATTTGTGCGAAAACGCGTTTTAAGCATGCACATGCATCTTTTGGTAGACGCGGATGAAGTTTTCTGCAAAACCACAAGATGTGCATGCAAATGGTGCTTTTTGCAGAACGCGCACGTGGATTTCTACCAAACGACGTGCTAAGCATGCCGATGCTGCTCTTTTTAGCACCCGCGCACGGATTTGTGCGAAAACGCGTTTTAAGCATGCACATGCATCTTTTGGTAGACGCGGATGAAGTTTTCTGCAAAACCACAAGATGTGCATGCAAATGGTGCTTTTGGCAGAACGCGCACGTGGATTTCTACCAAACGACGTGCTAAGCATGCCGATGCTGCTCTTTTTAGCACCCGCGCACGCATTTGTGCGAAAACGCGTTTTAAGCATGCACATGCATCTTTTGGTAGACGCGGATGAAGTTTTCTGCAAAACCACAAGATGTGCATGCAAATGGTGCTTTTTGCAGAACGCGCTCGTGGATTTCTACCCAACGACGTGCTAAGCATGCCGATGCTGCTCTTTTTAGCACCCGCGCACGCATTTGTGCGAAAACGCGTTTTAAGCATGCACATGCATCTTTTGGTAGACGCGGATGAAGTTTTCTGCAAAACCACAAGATGTGCATGCAAATGGTGCTTTTTGCAGAACGCGCACGTGGATTTCTACCAAACGACGTGCTAAGCATGCCGATGCTGCTCTTTTTAGCACCCGCGCACGCATTTGTGCGAAAACGCGTTTTAAGCATGCACATGCATCTTTTGGTAGACGCGGATGAAGTTTCCTGCAAAACCACAAGATGTGCATGCAAATGGTGCTTTTTGCAGAACGCGCACGTGGATTTCTACCAAACAACGTGCTAAGCATGCCGATGCTGCTCTTTTTAGCACCCGCGCACGCATTTGTGCGAAAACGCGTTTTAAGCATGCACATACATCTTTTGGTAGACGCGGATGAAGTTTTCTGCAAAACCACAAGATGTGCATGCAAATGGTGCTTTTTGCAGAACGCGCACGTGGATTTCTACCAAACGACGTGCTAAGCATGCCGATGCTGCTCTTTTTAGCACCCGCGCACGGATTTGTGCGAAAACGCGTTTTAAGCATGCACATGCATCTTTTGGTAGACGCGGATGAAGTTTTCTGCAAAACCACAAGATGTGCATGCAAATGGTGCTTTTGGCAGAACGCGCACGTGGATTTCTACCAAACGACGTGCTAAGCATGCCGATGCTGCTCTTTTTAGCACCCGCGCACGGATTTGTGCGAAAACGCGTTTTAAGCATGCACATGCATCTTTTGGTAGACGCGGATGAAGTTTTCTGCAAAACCACAAGATGTGCATGCAAATGGTGCTTTTGGCAGAACGCGCACGTGGATTTCTACATCTGTCTCGCGTGTG